>NW_021872688.1:0-785 GCF_006229205.1 Suricata suricatta | reverse complement strand
GTACACATGCACACATGCACACACACATAGGCACACGCATGCAGCTACAGCTTTGGAAGCCTCGTATGTGTGCATGGGGGGGACACGCCTACACGCACAGACTCTGGGCTGTAGCAGCCCCTGGGTGCCCCGCATGCATCTCCCCCTGCAAAGCCCAGCACATACCTCGGGGCACAGCCGTAGGAGGCAAAGTCCTCATTCCAACCTCACATGCATCTCAGGTGGGACAGAGCTTTGCAGCGCATGGCCACACCCCTTCACCCCCACACAGTGGCCCTGCGAGGATGGCCCGGCTGGGCTGAGGCCCACATTTCACAGATGAGGAAGCTGAGTCTCAGAGAAGGGACTGGTCCAAGGTTATAGCTGGGGGTCTTTGCTCCTCCCCCACAACCATCCTTGCCCCCAGCCAACCAAAGATTTGAGGGGCTCTAGATCCAAGAAAATTTGGGGGGTAGTGGGAGAGGGAGCAGTAGGCCCCCGAGCCTCCCCGCTGAGAGCAGGGGTCTTGACCCAGCAGAGAGCAGGGTGGGCCCGCAGCACCCAGCACCCCGGTAAAAGCCAGGCCAGTGGGGGGCCTTTCCACTCTCCTAGGGAGCAGTGATGGATTGCTCCCTCCAGCCTGCACGCTCACTCCCCAGTGCCGCTCCCATAAATTAGCCTCCTCATCCGGGCCTTGGCTGTTCCTTGATCATCTTCCAGCTTCGGCGCTGGTATTTTCTACCATCCCCCGTGCAGGAGGGGACTTGCAAGAAGACGCATAAAATTAATGGACAGGTTTCCTCTTC
>NW_021872687.1:0-785 GCF_006229205.1 Suricata suricatta | reverse complement strand
GAGGGAGAGAGAGAGAGAGAAACACAGCACAAGCAGGGGAGGGACAGAGAGGGTGGGAGACACAGAATCGGAAACAGCCTCCAGGCTTGAAACTGTCAGCACAGAGCCCAACATGGGGATCGAACCCAGGAACTGTGAGATCATGACCTGGGCTGAAGTCGGACACTTAACAGACTAAGATGCCCCACAACAACTTACCTTTTACTGGCATTTAGTTATCTCCTCACGATTTGTCACTGAGTACCTTCTAGATGATGCTAGAAATCCAACAACTCTGACCCCAGGGAGATTACATCCCAGGGGCATTTATCCACCCATCTGCTTATGCAGTGTATAAATAATCTGTCATACACCAGGCGCTATACTCTGCCGGTGCCTCAGAACCAAAATGTTAATATACTTAAGGGCACTTATCAGGGATATGCATTCCTTTCTCAAGTATTGCCAATTTTTCCTCATTTCCACGTTTCTTTGGAATTCTTAATGTTCTTCATCTTAAATTTGAAGGCTATTGCTATGTTCATTTTTTCTGTGCATAACGTCATGAAAGAATACCATGGTAAGGGAATGCTCAATAATCAGGAGGACTATGTATGGTGCACTCGGCCACCACGCTGACACTTCCCTTTCGTCCGGGAGCTCAGGGAAAGCCAGCCTCTAATATTAGGAGATCTAGAGACACCTCCAGAGGCTGCAAGCAATGGAGGCTGCCTGATGGCTACAATGACCAAAACTGTCTGGATTTCCTTATAAAACTAACCAGGCAAGTGAAGGCACATATAAAC
>NW_021872686.1:0-785 GCF_006229205.1 Suricata suricatta | reverse complement strand
CTCAACAAAGTGAGCCACCAAGGCACCAGTTTTATTTATTTATTTTTTTAAAAGCAACACAAAATTTGATATGTCTAGAATATATTAGTCCTGGGGTGAGTGAAGGTACAAACTTCATAAACTAGTGGTTAATTTCCTATATCGCTAAATGCTACTGAGTATATATTAAACTTCTGTGAAAAGTAGAAATTATCCGGGGCATTTTATTTGAGAAGTCTTATAAATCGCAACGCTGATGTCTCATCTTGTGATAAATCCCAGTTGCATTAGATTTAATCCAGAACAGGAAGACACAGGAAAAAATATCACTCAAATATGTACGTTTGTTCACAGAGAGTGTCACATCATGCCTGCAATTTCTGTCCCTACTAGCTAAATGTGACAAACTAAGGATGGGTCCTGATTGTCCGGGCGTACTAATGATAGTAGACAAGGTACTCAAGTTGGGTCAATTGGGCATCAACTCATTTTCTTTGGCACAACAAAAGACATGTCAAGAATAAACAGAAGACAGCCATGGAGACATTTCTTCCCAGATGTGCTTGCATATGGGTTGAGCAGCACACATTTAAATGCTTTAATTATTATCTAGCTCAGCGAATTAATTGCTCTGAAGCCATGAGGACATCTTGGAGGCAGAAAATGCATGGTGGGTAGTAAAATAATTTTGCGGTGTCCCACAGCACATCCCTAATGAAGATGCTGTTGCAGGTGCCCATATAAATCTCCACATCCCCTAGGAATCTGCTCTGATCAGAACACCATCATATGCTCATGGGCCAGAG
>NW_021872685.1:0-785 GCF_006229205.1 Suricata suricatta | reverse complement strand
ATGGCCCTGTTCAGTTCCTTCCCCATCCCCTTAGTGCTTTCTCCTGGAAGCCTCTCCTGCATGAATCACTTCTGTCTGAGTCCTTATCCTAGAGGCTGCTTCTGGAAGAACCCTATCACTCAGTAAAACTTAAGATCCCAAACTTAAGAGCCCTGTAGAACTCTTTGTGTTTTTTGTTCAGGTTCTGCCTGTAAAACTAGGTTTCCATAGCAACTAGACTCATCATTACAGCAAGTATGAGTCATGGTTACCAAGGCAAACTAGACTTTCTGAAAAAAACAAAACAAGTCACTCATCACTTTCTTGTGTGTGTGTGTTTTTCTCCTCATTCCTCCAGTCTACTTTTTCTCTTTGTGGTGGTTGCATGTGGGCTATAGGGTTCTTCACTTCTGTTAAAATGGGTTTCTTACCATGAAACTTGCGTAAAGCAAATTGGGCATGTGAGCAGAGAGGTCGGGGCTTGGACACCCTTAGATTGCTCAGGAGGGAGCTCCAGGAGCCCAGCTAGATGCCAAGGGCTGGAATGCCCATAGATGCGGTTGGTCTCTAGAGTGAGGCCAAGATGAAAAACACAACCCAGCGTCCCATGGCCAGTCTGTTCTGCTAGCCTCTCCCCCAAAGGGCCTGGAGCAAAAGATGTGGCGGAGGGTAGGTAAAATTGTAGCACCTCAAAATATAAGATCTTGGATAATAATTGGCAATTATTATCATAATTTCAAAATGCCGTGTTAATGAAGGGTATTGTTTTTTTCTCTAAGGCACATATAGAATTGTTTTTTTTTTTT
>NW_021872684.1:0-785 GCF_006229205.1 Suricata suricatta | reverse complement strand
AATTCCAGACACAACGTCAGGAATTTACTATGACTGTACAAATGTGTATATCTCTAGGCATATGAACTTTTAAAACTACCCCACAAATAAGAACATAATGTACTTACTGTTTTTCACGTTATTCTTTAACTTAATATAGTTGGCCATCTTTTCATGATAGTATGTAGAGATGAATTGGTTAATATGGTAAATATTCTTTGCCCACCATGTGCATGAATATTATGAATACCATGCTAATTTGTGAATATTCTGGAATACATTGGAACACAAAAGAGAAGCAAGAAAATGGACACTCAGCACTACTGGGAAATGATATTTCATTATTCAAGAATCTCTCACGTTTATGCTATCTTTGTGGAAGAAGTTGACAAATTAATTAATCTTTCTCCAACCTGAGGCTTCTCATCACACAAATCCCGCTTGCACTCTAAATTCCTGTCTTTGAGGTCAGCAGAGCCACAACCCACAAACACCCAGACTCTGCCATCTTTTGTTCAAGGACTTAGGGCAAGAGGTGACCAGAACTGCTTCTCTGGGGCCTGAATGGTGTTGGTCTTGAGATCAGGTGTTTAGGGACCGGTCCATGTTTGCTAGTGTTGAATACTGATGGACAAAAGTGTTCCTGCGTTCTTTAACGGTGTATTTTTTTGTGACATGTGAGGACTTCCAAGATGTGGGGGCCCTAGCGGGGACTCCTCTTGCCCAGGTCTGTGGATGGTACTGTACGTTAATGTCACCATAATGGTTGTTAAAACATTTAAGTTACATCCATACAGTTGGTAATA
>NW_021872683.1:0-785 GCF_006229205.1 Suricata suricatta | reverse complement strand
CCTCTTCCCATTGGGTTGTGATAAGAATCAAAGGCATGATACCTGTAATAAACTTAGAAAAGTTGCTGACAGGTAGTAAGCCCCATGAAATGCTAGATAGTGGTAGTTTCTTCCTCTAGGCCCCCATCCAGGTCTTGGCAGAAGGGAGCCTGGCCACTGTGGCAGTAACTGCTGGGTGGAATGAAACATTGTCATGGTGCACAAAGCAATGTCAACTGTTTTTCTGTCCAGTCTCCCCTCTCCCTAGAATATGAGCCATACGCTGAAAACCCAGTTTGTGAAAGAGAGCGTGGCACATGGTAAAAGAGCAGGTGCAGGAATCCCCCCTGGAAAGGGTCCCAACATTTGAAAATTCCTAACTTGGGTGCAAACACAGTTGGGCAACAGACAACAAGAGACCTAAACAGGCTTCAGACACTCTACAGAGCTAAAAGCTGGCCTAGAAGTCTGGATGGAGGCTGGGTTTTGAGAGCCTTTCTGCTCCCTTGCTGTGGGGCCTTGGGCAGTCCATGCCCCTTTCTGGGCCTCAGTGTCTTCTATGGATGACAAACAATGTGAGGTGGGACCATGGTCTGTGCTCTGCAGGAAGTTCGCTTCCATCAGGGCCCAGAACACACACACACACACACACACACACACACACACACACACACAAAAACACACACACGACACTAGCAAAACAAGAGGGGAAGGGACACACCCAGTTCTAAGGCTTCGGCTCACTACTGTCAAGTTCAGGGTCAGGCTCAATCTCTCTCTCTCTCTTTCTCTCTTTCTCTCTTTCT
>NW_021872682.1:0-1614 GCF_006229205.1 Suricata suricatta | reverse complement strand
AAGCTTCTGCCTTTTTCTGTGTGTTAGAAAAGCCAGTTACGTCTCCTGCTCCTGAGAATAATGGCTTTATAAAGAAGAGGTCAGTTAGTGCTCAGGACTAGGCGCTTAAGGGAATGTCTCCAGTCTGTGCTACAGGAGCTCTGCTATTGTGTTCTGGCTGCTCTATCCTTCAGGCCAGTCATATGCAGAGGCTCGCCTTGACTTCTGTGCACAGTATTTGATCTCTTGTCTGAATGTGGTGAAATTTAACTAGGGGTGTTCTGGTCTGTTTCTGAAATAAAGCTACCAACTCCACCAGAACTGAGGCCCTGCAGAGCTGTCTGGCTACCAGATGTAGTGGGGACAGATTCATGCTGGTCTTCTGGGGGAAGGACCCACCACACTGGGACCGAGCTAAGCTTGAAAGAGAAGGGCGGTCCCTCCAGAACACCAGGAGTGGGGCTTGGTGTAAGCAAGTTAGGACGCCAGTGTCCACACTGTGCTGCCTTCTGCTGGTGGATTTGTGTTTATGCTAAAGGATGGGGGAGGGAAATGGCACAGGTCAACTCCTTTGTTCTTGGAGAGGCATCTGTGGGAACACTCCCTCTCAGAGATTTGCTATTTCCAAGAATAGCAAATAATCCCCCCTCCCCATGGGTCCCAGGTGTTCCTCAGATTGTTGTTTCCAGGCTATCTGCCCCTGGGCTGTTTTGTCTGCCTTTTTTCCAGAAGCAGCACAGTGCCCTCTAGGCTCTGTATCCAGCCCAGGGCACTGACCTTTAAGCCCCTGCTTGCAAGAACTCACGAAATTCATTTCCTCTCATTTTCTGAGCCAGTGGCTTTGGGAAACAGTCTTCTTGTGCACATCCCTGTGTGCTCTTCTCTCTCTCTCTCTCCTTTCTCCATGATTAAGG
The DNA here is from genome assembly GCF_006229205.1 of Suricata suricatta. Classification (NCBI taxonomy): domain Eukaryota; kingdom Metazoa; phylum Chordata; class Mammalia; order Carnivora; family Herpestidae; genus Suricata; species Suricata suricatta. The sequence continues at coordinate 721 of NW_021872682.1, read as the reverse complement.
CTCCCTCCCCTCTGTAGTACGCAGGATCCATTTTTCCCCTAAACCGGGTCTCTGAACTCCCTATCTTCTTCAGTGTGGCGTCTTCTCTCCTTTTAGTTTTGGAGTCTATTCTCTCAGTGTTCAGTCCAGTTTCTGGGGTATTTAGGATGATTTGATAGTTATCTAGTTGTGTTTATGGGAGATGAGCCTCAGGTCCTCCTACTCTGCCACCATCTTCCCTTCTTCCCTGGGAATTTCTTCACAAAGTATAGTGTAATGATTACATAGTAACAGAAAGCAGATTCACAGGTCTCTGGGGCTCCGGGAGGAATGACAGAGGGGCTTGAAGAAACTTTCAAGGACAATGGGAAGTTTTGTTATCTTGATTATGCTAATCACCCTCCTTCCTTTGCTACACATTTTGCCTACTTTTCAGCAGAGGCTGAACTTGGTAAGACGTGTGGGAACTATCTTGCAGATTTGTTTCTGAAGCTTAGGTACACTGAGAAAGAAAAGGGAAGAAATGCGAGGGGAAAGATAGCCTGGAATACAGTTGGGAGAGGATTGGCTCTTACTTTATATGTAATATCACATTTCAACCCAGAATGTTCTAACCAGATCTGTGTCTTATAAAACGACCTTTATAAAGATAATTCTGAACCAAACAGATGATAGGTTGGAGAGGAGAGTGAAGGAAAGCAATAACTTACTGGGGAAAGGAAAAAGGACGGAAGTAGAGAGG
>NW_021872681.1:0-785 GCF_006229205.1 Suricata suricatta | reverse complement strand
CTCCTTCTGTTGTCACTTTTCAATAGATTTATCCAAGTCTATGACTGTCACTTTAAATATTGCCACGGTTGCATCTTACAGATTTTTATATGCACACATTTTCTCATTCCCTTAAATATTTAGTCATTTCTCTCTTTTTATATGATGAGGACTGTTCATATGTATGTATTTTAGTTTCCAAAGAGAGGGGAAGTTTGAATCTACCTTTGTAGCAGATTGCTAAATTTATTGTGTTATGAGAACAGGGTATCTTACTGTTCTTTTGCAGACTTTTGTTTTTGCTCTTCTGACTTAAGATTTTCTCTTTTGTTATTCAGAAATACCCTCATAAGGTTTATAGATGTGCTTTTTAAAATTTGTCTTCTTTGGAATTCAGTGGACTCTTTAAGTTCAGGGATGTCTATATTTACTTTGGGGAAAATTCTTGGCTATTATTCAACTGTTATCACCCCACTATCTCGTTATAATAATTTTTGGCATTCTTATTGAATAGATCCTGGAATATCTACATCTCTTCTTCATATCTCAGCTTTTTCTTGCATACAAACGTATTTGTATTTCCTTTCTTGGTGGTTTTCTGGATGTTGCCCAAGGAACAGCCCCTTACGCAGAGCGCGTGTGGCCACGTAGGTTCTCCAGCCCGCGCTGTTCCTCGTTAACCCCTGCTCGGTTGTTGCCCTTCAGTACTTATTTTTTACCCCTGATTTTGAGATAATGTTTTTCATGTCTTTTCCTCACTATTTTCTGTCTATAAAGCAAGTCTGTGTGTGTGTGTGTGTGTGTGT
>NW_021872680.1:0-785 GCF_006229205.1 Suricata suricatta | reverse complement strand
GAGTCGGGGTTGGGAGGTGGGGTGGAGGAAATAAGAAAACCAACACTTCTTGAAGAGTCACTTATTTGCCAGGCACGGTGCTAGGTGCATGCACACAGGGCTCCCTGTGAGCCTGGTGAGAGAGAGGAGTCTTCTCTTGGTTTTACAGATGAAGGAACCAAGGCTTGCTGATGTGATGTGCCCAAGATCGCTTAGCCAGTCAGTGGTAGTGCTGAGATTTGGAAGCCTGTGTGGACGTTGCTCACACAACTCTCTGTCCCTGTCTCCTTGGGACCTTTTCTCTTCCAGGGGCAACTGGATCGGCGAGGCACCATACAAGATGGGGCGGCCATGTTCTGCTTGTCCCCCAAGTTACCAAGGCACCTGCAGTAGAAACATGTGTTTCTCTGGACTCAAATCCAATAGGCTCCTGCGGTTCTAAATGTTCCCTGGGCCCTGGCAGTGCCTCTGGCCCTCCCCCAGAGGATCCCTTCCCGAAGACCAGGTCAGAGAATAATGGCTTGTCTTAAAGGAAATACTTGAGCTCACTCCACTGATCTGAATTTTCTCTCCTGACTCCTTCCACTCCCCAGATGTTCAGCATGTGCCAGAAGAAAACAACCTCCTTGCCTTCTTGCTTTCTTCTTACAGCTTTCTTCTCTCTGACTTCTGGCAAAGAGGCCCGCATCTTTTATTGACTCAGTGCTCAGAGAGCCAGGGCTGGATGGAGCTGCGTGGCCAAATCTCAGGTCCCCAACCCACAGGTCTTTGTCCATCCTGGGAAGGGTATTTTTTTTTAATGATCT
>NW_021872679.1:0-785 GCF_006229205.1 Suricata suricatta | reverse complement strand
TCCTATCCATGAACATGGAATATCTTTCCATTTATTTAGTTAATATTTTATTTCTTTTTTCAGAGTTTTGTAGTTTTCCTCATATAGATCTTATACATATTTTGTTTTATTTATACCTAAAGTCTTCATTTATTTTTTATTGTTTATTTGTTTATTTCAGAGAGAGAGAGAGAGCGAGCAAGGGAGAGGCAGAAGGAGAGGGGGAGAGAATCTTAAGCAGGCTTTATGCCTAGCATGGAGCCCAATGAGGATCTTCATCTCATGAAATGTGAGATCATAACCTAAGCTGAAATCAAGAGTTGTACACTGAACTGACTGAGCCACTCAGAGCCCCTAAAGTCTTTCATTTTTAGGATGCTAATGTAAATAGTGTTATGTTTTTAATTCCAAGTTCTACTTGTTTATCACTGATACATAGGAAAGCAATTGGCTTTTGTATATTAACCTGATATGTTGCAACCTTGCTATAATTGCTTATTAGTTCCAGGAAGTTTTTGTTCTTGTTGATACTTTTGGATTTTCTATTCTACATAGCCAAGGATTTATTTTTTATTTTATTTTTAAAACATATTTTTTAATTAAAAAAATTTTTTTAATGTTTATATTTTAGAGAGAGACAGGGCACAAGTAGGGGAAGGGAAGAGAGAAGGAGACATAGAATCTGAAGCAGGCTTCAGTCTCTAAGCTTTTAGCACAGAGCCCAATGTGGGGCTCAAACTCAGAAACTGTGAGATTGTGACCTGAGCCAAAGTTGGAGGCTTAACCGACTGAGCCACCCAGTGCCC
>NW_021872678.1:0-785 GCF_006229205.1 Suricata suricatta | reverse complement strand
TGATGCTGGCTCTACAAGCCACATTTCTGCTTCTGCTACCTTGTTCCTTGTTAGGATGTGCCAGTGGGGGTGCTGGGTGGAGACAGGGGGGCTGGAAGAGGACAAGGGGACCTCTTGGGGCAAGTGGGTGGCTCAGTCAGTGTAGCATCTGACTTCGGCTCAGGTCATGATCTCACCATTCAGGAGTTCAAGCCCTGCGTCAGGCTCTGTGCTGACAGCTCAGAGCCTGGAATCTGCTTCAGATTCTGTGTGTGTGTCTCTCTCTCTGCCCCTCCCCAACTTGCACTCACTCTCTAACCCTTTCTCAAAAACTAAATAAACATTAAGAAAAGGGGGGCGCTTCTTGATCTTCCAGACAGTTGCTCCCTCTTCTTCCCATCAGTGGCACTTCGTTCCAAGGGCATCAGTTAACTCTGGTCTGCAATTTGCCCCACCACCCCAAGAACCAGCTCATTGTACCCCTCAGAGGCACCAGCACCAACTGGGCAGCATCCTTTCTTCAAAGGATTAAGTTTCAGCTCCTTCTCCATCTCCTAAGTCCCGTCATTTCAACCTCTCCCCTTTGTTCCTCCATCCGTAGAGGAAACTGCTTCTTGTGGAGTTTGCCTCTGTGAAACTTCTGTGCTCTCCTTTTGCCTCTTCAGTTCTTCAGTACATGGTTGACATGGATGTTCACATGGCTAATAATTCTTCATATTCAAGTCTCTCTACTAAAACAATTGGTTTGTGGAAAAAAAACAGCTACAGATGGGGAGAAAACATTTGCAAACTACATATCTGATAAA
>NW_021872677.1:0-785 GCF_006229205.1 Suricata suricatta | reverse complement strand
GGAAAAGAGGTGGTGGTGATGGAGGAGGGCACTTGTGGGGAAGAGCACTGGGTGTTGTATGGAAACTAATTTGACAATAAACTACTTAAAAAAATGAAAAAAAAGAAAAAAGTTTGCACTGTCTCTCTCAAAAAAATAAACATTAAAAAAAATAAAAACCTTCTGCACAGTGAAGGAAACAATCAGAAAGACTGAAAAACACCTGATGCAATAAGAGAAGATATTTGCAAGTGACATACCAGAAAAAGGGTTAGAATCCAAAATATATAAAGAACTTATCAAACCCAACACCCAAAACACAAATAATCCAGCGAAGACATCGGCAAAAGACATGAATAGAAACTTTTCCAAAGAAGACATCCAGATAGCTGACACATGAAAAGATACTCAACATTACTCATCAACACAGAAATACAAATCAAAACCAAAATGAGATACCACCCACAAGTCAGAATGGCTAAAATTAATAGCTCAGGAAACAACAGATGCTGGCAAGGATATGGAGAGATGGGAAACCTTTTGCACTGCTGGTAGGAATGCAAAGTAGTGCAGCCACTTTGAAAACCAGTGTGGAGGTTCCTCAAGAAATTAGGGGTACCTGGGTGCCTCAGTCAGTTAAGCGTCTGACTTTGGCTCAGGTCATGATCTCATAGTTTGTGAGTTCGAGCCCCACATTGGACTCTGTGCTGACAGCTGGGAGCCTGGAGCCTTGTCATTTCCCGCAGACCGGGGCTGCTCGTCCGCCAGTCAGCTTCCACCCCAGGTTGGGGCGGCACTTGTAGGTG
>NW_021872676.1:0-785 GCF_006229205.1 Suricata suricatta | reverse complement strand
ATGGCCCTGTTCAGTTCCTTCCCCATCCCCTTAGTGCTTTCTCCTGGAAGCCTCTCCTGCATGAATCACTTCTGTCTGAGTCCTTATCCTAGAGGCTGCTTCTGGAAGAACCCTATCACTCAGTAAAACTTAAGATCCCAAACTTAAGAGCCCTGTAGAACTCTTTGTGTTTTTTGTTCAGGTTCTGCCTGTAAAACTAAGTTTCCATAGCAACTAGACTCATCATTACAGCAAGTATGAGTCATGGTTACCAAGGCAAACTAGACTTTCTGAAAAAAACAAAACAAGTCACTCATCACTTTCTTGTGTGTGTGTGTTTTTCTCCTCATTCCTCCAGTCTACTTTTTCTCTTTGTGGTGGTTGCATGTGGGCTATAGGGTTCTTCACTTCTGTTAAAATGGGTTTCTTACCATGAAACTTGCGTAAAGCAAATTGGGCATGTGAGCAGAGAGGTCGGGGCTTGGACACCCTTAGATTGCTCAGGAGGGAGCTCCAGGAGCCCAGCTAGATGCCAAGGGCTGGAATGCCCATAGATGCGGTTGGTCTCTAGAGTGAGGCCAAGATGAAAAACACAACCCAGCGTCCCATGGCCAGTCTGTTCTGCTAGCCTCTCCCCCAAAGGGCCTGGAGCAAAAGATGTGGCGGAGGGTAGGTAAAATTGTAGCACCTTAAAATATAAGATCTTGGATAATAATTGGCAATTATTATCATAATTTCAAAATGCCGTGTTAATGAAGGGTATTGTTTTTTTCTCTAAGGCACATATAGAATTGTTTTTTTTTTTT
>NW_021872675.1:0-785 GCF_006229205.1 Suricata suricatta | reverse complement strand
CTCACATATAGGGTCAATCGATTTTTGACAAGGGTTTCCAGACCATTCAAGGGGAAGGGATACTCTTTTCAACCAATGATGTTGGAAACCTGGATACTCATTTGCAAAAAAATGAAGTTAGACCCTTACTTACATCATATACAAAAATTCAAAAACAGATCAAAGATCTAGAGTTAAGACCTAAAATATAAAACTGCTAGAAGAAATCAGGGCAAAATCTCATGACACTGGGATTCACAATCACAATTTCCTAGAACATCAAAAGCACAAGGGACAAGATTTAAGAAGTCCTAGTACATCAAAATTTTAAATTATACATGAAAAGAAGTAATAAAATTGAAAAGACAACCTGAGGAATGGGAGAAAATATCTGTATATCACATTTAATAAAGGGTTAATATCTAGAATATATAAAGAACTCCTATAACTCAGGGCATCTGGGTGGCTCAGTCAGTTAAGCATCTGTCTCCTGAATCATCATCTCCCGGGTTCGTGAGTATGAGATTCCACATCAGTGAGAGCCTGGAACCTGTTTGGGATTCTCTTTCTCTCCCTCTCTCTCTCTCTCCCCTCCCCAACTTGTGCTCATCTCTCTCTCTCTCAAAGTAAGTAAATAAACTTTAAAAAAGGCAAAAAAAAAAACCAATTCATATGACTCAACCTTAAAACAAATATGTTTTTCAAAAAGGGCAAAGGATTCGGATAAATATCTCTCCAAAGATACAAAAGTAGCTACCAGCACATGAAAAGATGTTTACGGGGGCCTGGGTGGCTCAGTCGCTTAA
>NW_021872674.1:0-785 GCF_006229205.1 Suricata suricatta | reverse complement strand
TGCTGGTAGAAGGAAGGGCTGTCCTCTCCTGCCTCCTTGTCCCACCACCCACCTCTGCCGGCATCCTTGCCCCCATCCCTAACTCTGTGCTCACTCTTCTCCTACGGGAACCAGCCTCTTACCTACCCAGAGCCCTACATCCCCCTGCTAGTTTCTGGAGACCTGAGACGCTCATTAGTGTTGCAAGCTCCTAGCCCATCAAAGTCACATGTCAGGAGAGAGGAGCGAAGGCGGGTGACATTTGTTGGTATTTTCAACTCTGGTGAAAAACAAACAAATTGCACTGGAGTTAAATGTCAAAGGCCCCTGAGGATATTGCAAGGGAGGGAGGAGCATTTCCTCATGGGGACAGGCTTGTCTGTGTCCCCGAGTAGGTGTGCTTGGGAGATGCAACTGTGTCAGAAGCCTGCAAGGAAGGCCAAGAGGGTGGTGTTTGTCAATGTCCAGGCACATCCCACTGTGGGCAGACTGGGCAGTCCCCAAGTGAGGACACTCATTCACCATCCATCCATTCATTCATCCAGAGAGCAGTTACTGAGCACTCACTATGTATAAGAGACTGCAGTAGGTGCTAAGGGACACCCAGCAATGGAACAAATATGGCTGGTCCCTAACTCCAGGGAATGGTCTTTAGAGAGAACAGAAGGTGTATAAGCATCTAATGTAAGAAGAAAAAGGCCGTCATCATTAGGGATGCAGTGTTCTTTGGGCTCTCAGAAAATGGACAGGAAGGAGAACCAGGGAAGAATTTCAGAGGCTTTCCTAGGAGGCCTGAAGGATGCACA
>NW_021872673.1:0-785 GCF_006229205.1 Suricata suricatta | reverse complement strand
CCGTGATTCACCTGGAAACACTAGATACTTCCAGAGGAAAATACTTTGAGCAACAGATTTACCACTTGCGGCTAATACTGAGGTACAACATCATTATTTAGAGACCAACTCATACACAGATTGATGTACGCCCCCCCCCCATCCCAAAAGTCTCCGATTCAGCTGGCCTGGGGGAAAAGCAGGGGAATTTTAACAAGTTCTCAGGTGATGCTAATGCTGTTCATCAGGAGCCACGCCTGAGAGCGACCGCCTCCTCCCTGGTGTCGGGCTATGGATGCGGTAGCACACATTTAAAGAAACATCAGCTGAGACTTGGGAACATTTCACCTGAAGCATCCTAGGATTCGCTTCGTAGATGATCACAAGCTGTCTTAGATACGAACTACATATATGTAGGAGTTAGGGAGGTTGAAGCCCTATTGTAACAGTTTTGGAAGGTTTAGTTTCATGCTTGAGAAGTTCTACTCAACAGTTCACTACCATTCATTTTTGCGTGAAGAGAAAGAATTAACTCGGCTCTTAGAGACCGGGCTTCCTACTCCGGCCACAATCTATTCACCTAAGCCAGCACTGTTTCCTCCCCCTGGAGGACTCGGCATTCTCACCGAGCTAAGACAGTCCTTAAGAGCAGTCTTCCGGGGGCACCTGGGTGGCTCAGTCGGTTAAGTCTCAGGCTTCAGCTCAGGTCAGATCTCACGTCTGTGGGTTCGAGCCCCGCGTCGGGCTCTGTGCTGACAGCTAGTTCAGAGCCTGGAGCCTGCTTCAGTTCTGTGTCTCCTTCTCTC
>NW_021872672.1:0-785 GCF_006229205.1 Suricata suricatta | reverse complement strand
CTCTGCTGGCAGCTTGGAGCCTAGAGCCTGCTTCATATTCTGTGTGTGTGTCTCTTTCTGGCCTTCTCCTGCTTGTGCTGTGTCTCTCTGTCTCTGTCTCTCAAAAACAAATGAATACACACACACACACACACACACACACACACTGACCACTCAAAGCCTGGAGACTGCGTCAGATTCTGTATCTGTCTGTCTGTCTGTTTCTCTTTTTCTCTTCTGCTTACACTCTCTCTCTCTCAAAAAGAAATATTTAAAAAAAATTTTAATGGCAAAGGATCAAAATAGAGAATTTTCCAAAGAAGTTACACAAATAGCCACTATGCATGTGAAAATGATGTTACCCATCATTCTTGACCATAGGGAAATGCAGTAAAAATTCCAATGAGGTACTACTTTATACACACAGGGATGGCTAAAATTAAAAGGGCAACTAAGTGTTAAGATATGGAGACATTAGAATGCTTATATATTGCTGATAGGAATGTAAAGTGGTGCAGCCACTTTGGAAAATAGTCTTGCAGTTTCTCAAAAGGCTAAAAATAGGGTTACCATATGACTTAGCACTTCCTCTCCAAGGTATGTACCCAAGAGAATTGAAAACATATGTTCACATAAAAACTTACACATGAATTTTCATAGAAGCATGGTTCACAAAATTTATAAACAACCCTGATGTTTATCAACCAGTGAATGGATAAATAACATGTAGTATATCCCTATAGTGGAATATTATTCAGTCATGAAGAGGCACTAATATGTGCCACAGCATGGGGGACCTTGAAAAC
>NW_021872671.1:0-1614 GCF_006229205.1 Suricata suricatta | reverse complement strand
GTTACAAGAAACATTTAAGTCATAATGGCATAGAGAGTTTTTTAAAAATGATGGTAGGTTATATAAATTATGATTCAACAATTTAATGAGTTATTATACAGTTATAGAATATAATTTGTGGCAAATCCACCCTTTCAATTGTACAGGCTCAAAAAACTTAAAGACAACATGGATACACGTAGCCAATTCATCATAAAATACTAATAGCACTACCTCAAAATGCATATAGAATACGACCATTTATCAACATTCTCCATCTATTTTCCTGAACCAAGTTACCATCATCTCTACTCTAAATTATTTCAACACCATCTTAAATGGTTTACATAATGGCCAATGGTGATCTTTTCAAAAGAAGTCAGCTTATTTTATTCTTAAACTGAAATATTTCCTTGTTAGTCTTATAAATCACCATATAAATTTTGGCTTTTTCTCTTGGGTTGGACATGTGTGGGTGTATTTCAAGTTTGGAGGCATGAACAAATGAAAAAATGAATTTCTCACCAACCGCATTCCATATGACACATTGAAATTGCTCAGTAAATAGTAACTGAATAAAGGAAAGACCAATGCGTGATTAAGTCATTTGACATGTTTTTCTCAGAGTACAGTGACTAGGTATGTTAAAGGTTAAAAGATATGTTAAATATAAATAATTCTACCATCAAAATAGATGTAATAGACATATAAAGTAACAGTACTCCCCAAAATTAGAGTGCATATTTTTTCAAGCACATATATAACCTCTATGAAATATAAATGTGTAGTAATCTTTAAAATACATTCCAAATAACCAATATCAAATGTGCAATGTTCTATGTCAATAATGCAATAAATTTGATTTAAAAATATATCTTAGTCCTCTAATACTTAGACAAAAATAATTTAATATTGTCCGAATTTACAGATGATAAAAGTTTTATGAAACTATGAAATAAATTATCAAATAATCCAAGATTAATGCAAAGAAAATGTGAATATAAAATATTATAAGATCTACCCCCTTTTTTTTTTTACTTAGAGTGTGTGTGAGCAAGAGAGAGAAAGAGAGAGAGTGTGTTAAGCAGGCTCCATGATCAGTGCAGAACTCAACACAGGCTTATGACCTGAGCTGAAACCAAGAGTTGGATGCTCAACCACCTGGGCCGCCCAGGTGCACCCCCAAAATACTTTTTAAAGATATTTCTATACGTAAATGCTTTATATAATCTAAAACATGCAAGCAAAAATATAAAATTAGAACCACAGAGTAGAAAATGAAGTAAAAGAAAGTAAAACATAAAAAAGAATAGAAATTAATAAAACATATTCTAAACAAAGGTATAATTCTTAGAAAACAATAATAAAGTGGACAAATATCTGACAAAACTTGTACAAAATCAAGAGACCACACACACACGTTATTAAAAGGATATAATTTACATAATAAAACGAAACAGAATCTCAAATACCATAAAAAATACTGTGAAAAAAAATTTGGCAAAACTTTTTTAAGGTTAAATGAAACACATAATTTTTTAAACAAATATAAACTGACAAAATTGGCTCAAAAAGAAATGTTAATTCCGAATAATCTACAGTCACTTGAGTAACTAAAATAGTAGTTAAATAACT
>NW_021872670.1:0-785 GCF_006229205.1 Suricata suricatta | reverse complement strand
GACCTACAATTAAGCAAAGCATTTCTAAGCTTACTCTTGTATGGAAAAGCAAAGGACTGTCCATAGGTGCTTTGAAGTGACAAAAAATACACTAGTGCCAGTTGTGGGCACCATCCAATGCTCTGAAAAATTACTAATTTCTTTCAAACACCACAGCCTGAGACCAAGCATCTGAACATTGGAGATAACCACCCTCAATGCCTCACTGAGAGAGACAAAGAAAGGGAGAGAGAGACAGAAAGAGAGACAAAAGAGACAGAGAGAGAACTAAGGGCTCAGTTGGAAAGTTTGGCATCACTTGCTACTCCTATTCCGAGACATCACTCATTTATAAAGTTAAAATTTATTTAAAATGTTTGCTCATCTTGTGGAACATTCACAGAACAAGTTACTCACAATCCAAAGTTTTACTCTGTGTGTGTGTGTGTGTGTGTGTGTGTGTATTTAACTCTCAATTTTCCTAATGGGTTTCATTTACTCACTTTACAAAAGAGAGAAACTAAAAGTGAGAAAATACAGAAAATTGTATTTATATTTCTTTAACAAGGCAAAGGAAACAATAAAAAAAAAACCTAACAGGCAACCGACAGAATGGGAAATGATAGTGGCAAATGGCATATCAGATAAAGGGCTAGTATCCAAAATATACAAGGAGCTCACTAAACTTCATACACGAAAAATGAATAATCCAGTGAAGAAATGGGCAGAAGATGTGAATAGACACTTCTCCAAAGAAGACATCCAGATGGCCAACAGGTACATGAAACAATGCTCAGCGTCACTCA
>NW_021872669.1:0-785 GCF_006229205.1 Suricata suricatta | reverse complement strand
GATTAGCTGGCTAATCCAAAGGAAATCAGTTCTCAGCAGCTTATTTTCTTAAAGTATAGAGTGATGTAAAATTAACATATATGTCAACAGAAGCACAGATTAAATAAAGTTTTCAGAATTTTCTCCAAATGACCCTGCCCATTAAGATAACTGAAAGGCATAATATTTCATCATGTATATTCTAATTTAGGGGAAAAAACTTTCCCTATTTCTGATAACAGCCTTTGGAGGAATCACAGCAATTTAGAATAAACTCTGGCTTGGAAAGGACTTGAAAATAAAATGATTTTCCTTCAAGCACTTACACATTGAATAGTAGCTCTTGGAAAATTTCTTAATTTGGGTCACTTTTATATTCCTATTGCCAACCTAAAAGAATCACTTCTTAGCATGAGTTTAAGATTTCTTCATTCCTTATGGTCATTTGTGCTTCAACTTAAAAGAGACAGTACTTAGACATAGAAAGTGTGTGAAAACGTGCCTCTCTACGAATTGTGGTTTGCAATTGTAACAGGGTCACTTACTCAACATTAAAATTAGAGTTCTTAGGGAAAGTAACTTAACTGAACAAATAGATTTCGTAATAGGACTATAAAGAGAATGCTAATTAATGTGCCAATGGCTATTCCCTGTATACAAGGCATTATCCCAGGTCTTGAACTGTAACAAACATACATGAAAACTAGCATTCACACAGTGAAGAGTGAATACATTGCATTTCTAGATCTCTGCCTGTGAGACATTTCAATAAGAGATATTGCACAAGAAGTGGGTCCTGAAACTAA
>NW_021872668.1:0-785 GCF_006229205.1 Suricata suricatta | reverse complement strand
CTCAACAAAGTGAGCCACCAAGGCACCAGTTTTATTTATTTATTTTTTTAAAAGCAACACAAAATTTGATATGTCTAGAATATATTAGTCCTGGGGTGAGTGAAGGTACAAACTTCATAAACTAGTGGTTAATTTCCTATATCGCTAAATGCTACTGAGTATATATTAAACTTCTGTGAAAAGTAGAAATTATCCAGGGCATTTTATTTGAGAAGTCTTATAAATCGCAACGCTGATGTCTCATCTTGTGATAAATCCCAGTTGCATTAGATTTAATCCAGAACAGGAAGACACAGGAAAAAATATCACTCAAATATGTACGTTTGTTCACAGAGAGTGTCACATCATGCCTGCAATTTCTGTCCCTACTAGCTAAATGTGACAAACTAAGGATGGGTCCTGATTGTCCGGGCGTACTAATGATAGTAGACAAGGTACTCAAGTTGGGTCAATTGGGCATCAACTCATTTTCTTTGGCACAACAAAAGACATGTCAAGAATAAACAGAAGACAGCCATGGAGACATTTCTTCCCAGATGTGCTTGCATATGGGTTGAGCAGCACACATTTAAATGCTTTAATTATTATCTAGCTCAGCGAATTAATTGCTCTGAAGCCATGAGGACATCTTGGAGGCAGAATATGCATGGTGGGTAGTAAAATAATTTTGCGGTGTCCCACAGCACATCCCTAATGAAGATGCTGTTGCAGGTGCCCATATAAATCTCCACATCCCCTAGGAATCTGCTCTGATCAGAACACCATCATATGCTCATGGGCCAGAG
>NW_021872667.1:0-785 GCF_006229205.1 Suricata suricatta | reverse complement strand
CATATTTTACAAGGCTACTCCACATCCATCAAACCCTGTCTCCTCTATCCCTCTGCCTTCCTAACACACATTCACCAATAAACACGTGTGTGCACATGCATGCACCCACCCACACACCCACACACACACACACACACACACACACACAAGGTATTTCCTCCTCATCAGTTTCTAAGGTTCACATTCTCTACCTCAAGATAATGCATTACTGAGATCAATGACTTATCTGATCCCCTCCTCTTCATTTTCATGCTCCTTGCTAACTAAGTGAATATCAATCTCCTAGTCTCCTCAGAAACCTTCTAGATCTGTGTCTTCCTGTAACTCTGGAGGAGCCAGACAAGCCCCCATTGAAGGGGAAGGAGTAAAGACCAAGGACCACACCTGGAACCAAGATAAAAAAGAGTTTGTCTGAGCCAGAACCTGGGCAGTAATACGCACAGGCCTATGACCAAAATTGGAGGTAGTAGCAATCCTGGGCAGAGCATGGAAGGATAGAAGGAGAACTTGCAGGAGGAGACCAAGGTGGGTGTAGACAGAGCAGAAGGGTAGTATTTCAGGGGAACTGGGCTACAGAGTGTAGGCCACCAGGGAGGGAGTGATAGCAGAGGCATGGGGAAGAAAGATAAAGTCCAGAGGAAAGTATGAAAATCAGGAGAGAGGGAGAGACCCTATGGAAAAGGTGTGGTACTGTGGAAAATAGAGGAATCCAGGATTAGAGGGAGCTTTTGGACAAGAAAGCAAGGGTCAGCCTCAAAGGGTGGTGGGTGGATGATAGAGACCCA
>NW_021872666.1:0-785 GCF_006229205.1 Suricata suricatta | reverse complement strand
AAGAGGGAGCCATGATGGCATTTTTGAAGGAGGGAGAAAGTCATCCAAGGTTTTGGTCATTCTGAGTATCTCTTATATTTATAGATGGAATTCTGTAACTTGGGAATGGCCAAAAACATTTTCATGGTAAATCACATATTTGTGGTTCTTATCTTGAAGGAATACAGGGTAGTAATATATGCAGATTCTGGATTGATGTATTCCTCCCTCTATTTGGCATTATTTGTTTTGCCTGGAGTAAGTGTGTGCGTGCATGTGCAAATCTGAAATTGCAAATGGATGTCCTTAAAGAAAAATTTATGTCATTATTTCCTCACCAGGGAAAACGAAAGACAGGAAAAGGCTGAGAATAATCTAGGTTTCAGGTCTAGAAAGTGACTTGAGCTGGCTTGAGATACAGGTGGACTCCCTGGTGAGATGGACTTGGATTAGCTTTTTAACATCAAGGAAATAATATAACTTCTGTGGGCCTTGGTGACCAAATGAGTACTTGTAAAGTGCCTGCATCATTGACTAGCATATAGTTAATTATTATTGTCTCTTGAACCAGTTAGTGACTAGGATCACTTGATGAGAAAGGAAAGCATGGGGCAAGACTTGAAGACAAACAGGTCAGCTTCTAAGTTTGGGAATTGTGATACAGTGAGGTGGGCAAGACTTTAGCTTTCTCACTTAGAACACAGTGGAGGTTTCTGATTAACCTGTTGAAGGTGTGAAGAAAAAGGATACAAGAACTAGATGTGTCCTTTTCTGAGAGGCACTGAGGAAGATCACTGGGCGTTGAA
>NW_021872665.1:0-785 GCF_006229205.1 Suricata suricatta | reverse complement strand
GGCAGTTTTAAAATTTGGAGCAAGATGGGGTAAGCCATAAAAGTCATGAAAGTATTCTAACATTGTAATTATGCATATTAAATACGTTGATAGACACTATATTTGTGTCAATAATTCACAGTTATTCTGGTGGCTTATCAGTCTTCTTTTTCTCCTCCCACAAACTGAGTATCTTGTGGAAAATAAGAGGTTTTTTTTTTAAAGCGTATATTAGAAGGTGCCTGGCTGGTTCAGTCAGAAAAGCATGTGACTCTTGGTCTCAAGGTTCTGAGTTTGAGCCCCACATGGGATGTAGAGATTAATTAAAAATAAAATCTTAAAAAAGTAAATATTAATATCTAAAGGTATACATATATGCCTTCTCCCTAAGGCAGGATAGATGGAACAGATGGGTAGATTGGAGATAAAAATGGAGATAGAGATACACAGATATTGTCTTATAAGATAGGAATACTTAGGGGAATGAGCACTTCCTTTACGATAAAAATAGAATATCCTCCCAGCACACATAAGCTGCTGCATGGTGCTAGTTGCAAATTAGTATTCTGAGAACCTATTTAAGGTCTCTAACAAATTTTAAAAAGTTAGACATAATATATCACCATCTTTTCATTTTCAACACAATTTTTATAAGGCTATTTGCTTAAAATAATTGGTTTGTATTTATAGGTTTCAAACTAAATAGTAAGCTAAATACACTACCAAATTCATGGTTGTTTAGGATGCACCTGATGTTAACATTCTACATCCAGAATCAAGGATACTGTATTTTTAAAAATCTATTC
>NW_021872664.1:0-785 GCF_006229205.1 Suricata suricatta | reverse complement strand
CCTGTCTGGGAACCAGCGAAAATGCCATGAGAAAATGTATCAACACATACATGAACATAACAAAGTTTTCCAAAGGATGGCACGAGGGGAACATCCATTTGCCATAAATCATAGGGTCTCAGACCTCTTGGGTTGACCCCAGAGCATAGGGCTGAAAAATGAGTAGGGCATTGCTTACAAGAGCGGACTCCTTCTTGAGTGGCTTCCCTGGAGATATTAAATTTGAGCCTGAGTGCGAGGCATTTTGATGGTGTAATTTATAGCATCAACGGGATTTTTCTAGAGGTGAAGAATCAGCAGCCCTAGTAAACAAGTGAGCTTAATGATTTCCTTGAGCTAAGGGGTCTGGCAAATTACGATGAGCTCTAATGTGCCCAATGAAAAAAGACTGAGTGCGGAGGTGGATGAGTGCTTGTGAAGTTAGTGAAGCATGGGAAAACAGTGGATCGAAACTCATTTCAATGTGGGGAAACAATCTTGTTATATAACGTGAGTCAGTATGCAGGTTTACAGGAACCTCAGTCAAATGGGCAAAACCATAAATGACTGTCATTAATTGAGTTCGATGAGCATAAGTTTCCTAAATGACCTGAACACAGGAATGACCATCAATAACAGTAACAGCCTTTCCATTAGAGGGCCCATCTATAAAAACCAACGTGGCTGCCTGGAGTGAGGGCTATGACCTAGTGTTGTTTGGAAATTAAGGGGATGAATTTGAGAAAATAAAGAATTGGATTAGTAGGGAAGTGATAACCATTTTCTCCCATGAATCCTTCTACAGC
>NW_021872663.1:0-785 GCF_006229205.1 Suricata suricatta | reverse complement strand
AATTCCAGACACAACGTCAGGAATTTACTATGACTGTACAAATGTGTATATCTCTAGGCATATGAACTTTTAAAACTACCCCACAAATAAGAACATAATGTACTTACTGTTTTTCACGTTATTCTTTAACTTAATATAGTTGGCCATCTTTTCATGATAGTATGTAGAGATGAATTGGTTAATATGGTAAATATTCTTTACCCACCATGTGCATGAATATTATGAATACCATGCTAATTTGTGAATATTCTGGAATACATTGGAACACAAAAGAGAAGCAAGAAAATGGACACTCAGCACTACTGGGAAATGATATTTCATTATTCAAGAATCTCTCACGTTTATGCTATCTTTGTGGAAGAAGTTGACAAATTAATTAATCTTTCTCCAACCTGAGGCTTCTCATCACACAAATCCCGCTTGCACTCTAAATTCCTGTCTTTGAGGTCAGCAGAGCCACAACCCACAAACACCCAGACTCTGCCATCTTTTGTTCAAGGACTTAGGGCAAGAGGTGACCAGAACTGCTTCTCTGGGGCCTGAATGGTGTTGGTCTTGAGATCAGGTGTTTAGGGACCGGTCCATGTTTGCTAGTGTTGAATACTGATAGACAAAAGTGTTCCTGCGTTCTTTAACGGTGTATTTTTTTGTGACATGTGAGGACTTCCAAGATGTGGGGGCCCTAGCGGGGACTCCTCTTGCCCAGGTCTGTGGATGGTACTGTACGTTAATGTCACCATAATGGTTGTTAAAACATTTAAGTTACATCCATACAGTTGGTAATA
>NW_021872662.1:0-785 GCF_006229205.1 Suricata suricatta | reverse complement strand
TGGATTCTAATCCTACACCTACAATTTGATAACAGTTTGATCTCAGGTAACCTGAACTGGGTATTAGTTTCCTCATCTAATGAGATAAAATGAGATGGAGAAAAGACCTATTTCTTGAGTTGACAGGAATATTAAATGATAGAACATGCATCATGTCTAACACGTAGGCTTGATAAATTCTTCTCCATCTTCCTGAATATAACTATATAGAATTTATTTATTTTCCTCAATTGCAGTACTTTCTTGTATACTATCCTAAGACTTCAAAATGGACTTTTTAAAAGTTTGTTTTTGAGAGAGAGACAGAGAGCGAGAGCAAGAAAGAGAGAGAGAGCGAGAACGAGAACAAGCACACAAATAGGGGAGGAACAGAGAGAGGGAGACAGAATCCCAGGCAGGCTCCATACTGTCAGCTCAGAGCACAACGCTGAACTCAGACTCACAAACCATGAGATCAGGACCTGGGCCGAAATCAAGAGTCTTGTGCTTAAATGCCTGAGCCAACCAGTCACCCCCAAAATAGACTTTTTTAAAAGAGGAAAACTACTGGGACTCTTACTCCTTTTAAAAATATGTAATATAAGGCATTTTTACCAAACAGCAAGAAAAACCAGTAGAATGAATGAATGAATGAATGAATGAATGAATGAATGAATGAAGGGAAGGAGGGAAAGAGGGAAGGAGGGAAATTCTATTTGCTGCCTGGTGGGTGGCATGTACTGTTCTGAATGCTTTACCTGTGGGATTTCATTTAATTCTGAAAATAGCCGGGGGGGGGGGGGGGG
>NW_021872661.1:0-785 GCF_006229205.1 Suricata suricatta | reverse complement strand
GAGTAAGTAGAAATCCAGAGACCTTGAGATTTATTGGCCCTATCGGATGCCGCTTTTAAAATTATTTTTCACCGATGATAAAATTTTCTCTTCAATGACATTAGGGGAGAATTAAAAACCTGGTAATAAACAATAGGTATAGGGAAGAGAGGAATTAAAAAATACTTTTTAAAATATCTGCAAAGAGCTAAAATATGAAGCAATTCAGATCATACCTTATCTGAAATAGTGGTTAATAATTTAATATTCCTAAATTCTTGCCCAATTTGAGGTTGGGAAGAGGGCGAGCTCTAAGAATACCTCTACGTTTGGCTTTAGCAGAGTATGTGTAGTGGAGCCACGAGTTCATGCCAAGGATCCCTGCTCTGCCTTCCGGAATCAGTAGGACTGTGAGGCAGCCATGTTTCTTTTCTTGCAAGATGAGACAGAATCTAAATTCGTGGTTGGGAGGGGGGAGGGGGGAGCTCTTTGCCACCTGATCCCACTCTTGCTAATCACAGCCGCCTACTGAGACTTTTCACCTGCAAAACGTTCCTTTGGTCAAACGTGTTTTCATGGGCTCACGGCCGATGGTATATTTCACCACCAGATGGCAGCAGTGCACTCTGGAGAAACGGAGCGGCCAAGGGCTATTTTTCTTTGTTTTCTACCCGCTAAACCCTCAGCGAGGTGACAGCAACATGAATATAATTGGAATAGCCATTAATGGGTTACGTAAAAAACAATTTCATTTCTTCTTTTAAATCTGAAAGCAGCACTTTAAAACAAGATCCACACTTGGAAAG
>NW_021872660.1:0-1614 GCF_006229205.1 Suricata suricatta | reverse complement strand
CCTATTGACCCTGCATCCACTCTTTGACCCATCAGATCCAGGCTGAGTGAGCTCTTCTTCCCTATCCTTCACCCTCCACCCACTGGAGATATCATGGCAAGGCCTCAGTTCCACACCAGCCAACCTTTGAATCCAGCCTGCCTGCCTCATATGGCAACCTCAGAATGGTAGGCTGCCTATGAGACATGCCCTCAGGAAGCTCCAAATGGCTTCAGACCCTTAAGTGCCTGTCCTCTCCCTGGCCAGCTGCCTCCAGGCCAGTCACTTTGTCATCTCAAGAGCCAAAGCAGCCAAAAGCATGTTCACCAGGTCATGAAAATAATATGAGTGCAGAAATCTCTTGCTCAAAATCAGTCCATGCTGCTAAACAGTTATGTGGTCTTAAGACTTACGGAGGGCTGCAAAGAAGTCCACACCTCATCCCTGGGACCTGCAAATGTATTACCTCCTATGGTAAAAAGAACCCTGTAGGTAAGTTAAGGATCCTGATGGTAGATTTTCCAGGTGGGCCTAATGTCATTGCAAGGAGAGGGAGGCAGGAGCCCAGAAAGAGAAGGCAGCTATGTGACCATGACAGCAGAGCCTGCGTCGGGTGGCTGAAAGCCAAGGAAATGGACAGCCTCTAGAAGCTACAGGGGGCAAGGAACATTCTTCCTAGAACCCCAAGAAGGAACCAGCCCTGCAGACATTTTTACTTTAGCTCTGTAAGGGTCACTGGACTTCTGACATCCAGGCCTGCTTGCAAGAGGATAATGTGTGTGGTTTTAAGTCCTCTGTGTTGTGGATGTTACAGAGGTAATACAAAACTTATAGAGGACCTCTCTGGTTCTTTTTCCTCGGCTGTAAAATGAAGCACTCTGAACTACTTTGTAACTCCCTTTTCTAACTGTCTTGATGAAAAGAGCTAATCGGGTGCTCGTCATATGCCAGACCCTGTCCCAAGTCCTTTCTGGGCATTACTTCTTAAAACCTCAAAACCAGGCTATAAGGTACATAGCATGATCATCCCCTCTCAGATCAAGGAGGAAACCAGAGCCTAGGGAGGTAGAGTAACTTGCCCAAGTCCACACAGCTGTAGGGAACCGAGCCAAGATTTGAATCTCAGCAGTCTAGTCTGGCTCTAGAGAACCTGTGCCCTTCACCACCAAGTCACACCAACATCGACGTCCTGCTCACAGATGAGGAAGCCCAAGACTTTTGTCAAAGTGACATGGCTAGATAGTAGCAAATCTAGACCTTCTGTAGCCAGTGCTGGTCTGACCAATCCAACTGATCTCCAAATTCCCAATGTATATTTAGGCAAAACTTGAGACAATAGGGGTCTAACTTCTTAATCCTAGAATCCAATTTTCATGCAGATACCCCACCCCTGCCCTCCACTCTCTCAAGTCCTCTGCTCTTTAAACAGAATAAAATAAATTAACTACATGGATGGGTTTTCTCCTGCTCCTTCTCCCTACCTCACCAACTCCATCTTCGGTCCGCCACCATAAATCACTGGCAATTCAAAAAATGGTTTCTGAGAAAATGGGCTTTCTGGCTTGATGGATGTATAAATTTCCATCTCCTCCATACTTGTCTTACTTTTCAGAGGGAAAAAAAATCTTTATTGGC
>NW_021872659.1:0-6746 GCF_006229205.1 Suricata suricatta | reverse complement strand
CCTGTCTTAGCATGGACCTCTTTGGCGTCATTTTATTTGGCACTGTCTTTGCTTTCTAGACCTGGCTGCGTGTTTTCTTCCCCAGGTTATAGAAGTCTTTAGCTTTTCTTTCTTCAAATGAGTTCTTTGCCTCTTTCTCTCTTCTTTTTTTGGAACCCCTTGAATGCAAGAATTATTAACCTTGATCTTGTCCCACGGGACCCTTAACCTATCCTCATTTTTAAACTTCTTTTTTCTTCTTGTTTTTCAGCTTGGATGATTTCTACTACCCTGTCTTGCAGATTGTTGAACTGTTCTTCTACATCTTCCAATCTGCTGTTGATTCCCACTAGTATATTTTTAAGTTCAGTCATTCTGTTCTTCAGCGGTGGTGGATTCTATTTATATTTTCTATGTCTTTGTTGATGTTATCACTGGATCCATCCGTTTTTCTCCAAATTTCGCTGAGCATCTTTATGACCATTATTTTTGTGTGTGTGTGATTATTTATTTCCGAGAGACAGAGACACAGAGCGTGAACAGGGGGAGGGCAGAGAGAGGAAGAGGCACAGGATCTGAAACAGGCTCCAGACTCTGAGCTGTCAGCACAGAGCCTGACACGGGGCTGAAACCCACGAACCGCGAGATCACACCTAAGCTGAAGTAGGCTGCTTAACTGACTAAGCCCCCAGGTGCCCCAATGACCATTACTTTGAACTGTTTATGAGGTACATTACTTACCTCTGTTTCATTTAGTTTTTTTTTTCCTTAGGTTTGGTCTTGTTCTGTTATTTGGAATGTACTCCTCTGCGTCCTCATTTTGTCTGACTTTCTATGTTTGTTTCTAAAATGATTCCTTTAAAATTTTTCTCTCTTTAAAGTGGGCGTTGCTTTGAACAATGTACATTAGTTAGAAAGTCAAGGAAGAAGAGAATGTTTCTGTAAGTGTCTAGTCCTTTTCCTTGGTGAAGCTGTGACAGGTGACCCTGGGAAGGTGGCAAGTGATGCTATTCTTCCCTTTCTAAGTTCGGAGCACAGGAGTCAAGGAGATGGAGATAAATTCATTAGTTTTCTTACTAACAAGCACTAGCCAATTGGAGGAAATGATTTAGGTAGGTCAGCCGCAGTGGGCTTCCCAATCCTTCATCCCATATTGGGCACTGCCCCACACAGTTGTCAATGCAGGAGACAAAAGCGTGGCGCCCATCCCAGGGGCAGGGTGCTTACCAGAGTGGAGAGCCGACCCAAATTCATGTTACTGTGGGCAGGCACACCTTCTGGAAGAGGAGATTTGGAACCACAGAAGCACTGCTTTGTTCCTTCTCCCAAATTCACCTGTTAGGTAAATCTCCCTTCCTCTCCAGCATTAGGAGACGTGGAGACTAGAGCTGTGACTTCCTTGTCCCTCAGTCCTGCAGTGTTCCCAGTGGAACCTTAGATTTCCATTGGCCATATTTGAATACTAGCCGTTAATGAGAATATCCTTCCAATTAAAAATTCTTTTAAAAATTCCTTTGAAATAAAACTTTTTGATACATATTTTTTCTGTGTATAATTATCTCACCCTCTTCTCTGTTTGTTCAACAGAAAAGTATAAGTAAAATTGCACATCTTCTTATTAATGGACTTGAAAGCTATTTTCACATCATAACACAGGTTTTACCGAGAAATAAACATAAAGTTCACAGGTAAATACTTAGGAAAAGAGGTTTTGGGGAAAAGTTAATAACATTACATTTGTAGTTCCTTAAGTGGTGTATATAAAACGTGGTTTATATTTTACATAATATTTATTATTGGTAGTATAAAATTGTCTCAATAAAACCTTCCCCCATCATCTGGTATTGAGTTATTAATTTTATATGCTCAGTATAGTAATGTTGTCACGTGATTCATTTTATAAGTCCTGAATATGATGCTATTGTCAAAAAAGTATTATGGTTCCTCAGAAAGTTAAAAATAGAAATGCAGTATAATCCATTAATTCCACTACTGGATATTTACCCAAAGAAAATGAAAACACTAATTTGAAATGTTGTATGCATCCCTATGTTTACTGAAACACTGTTTACAATAACCAAAATATGGAAGCAATTTAAGCATCCATCGATAGATGAATGAAGATGAGTTATACGTGTTATATGTACACAATGAAATATATAACTCAGCGATAAAATGGAATGAGATCTTGCCTTTTGTGATAACATTGATAGACCTAGATGAGGTAAAAGAATCAGAGAAAGACAAATATGTGATTTCACTTACGTGTGGAATATAAAAAACTAAACAAATGATCAGACTCGATCATAAAAGCAGAGGACAAATCGGCGGTTGCTAGAGGGGAGGAAGGTAGAGAGGAATGGGAAACATAGGTGAAGAGGATTCAGAGGTACAGACTTACAGTTATAAAATAGTCAGAGGAATGAAGAATACAGCATAAGGAAATGTCCTCAATAATACTGTATTCATGTTGTATGGTGACAGAGTAACGACACTTGTGGTTGTGAGCATAGCGCAGTGTTTAGAATTGTCAAAGCTGTACTTATATACTGAAACTAGTATAACATTGAATGTCAACTGTACTTCAGTTTAAAAAGGTATTAGGGAAAACAGTCTCTGAAAATATTGAGAAACATATTAGCCAAAATGTTCATCTTCACACCTACATTTGTAAAGGCCTTGGCTATCCATATCACCACAGTGTTGATTATGTTCAGTACACTATTTTAGGCTCCATTTTGGGCATTCACTGAGAGGGTCCCTTTTATAAGTAAGATCTACATAAGAACATTTTAGATAGGAACAGTTGTAATTTATAGTTGACCCTTGACCAACATGGTTTTGAACTGTGCAGGTCCACTTCCCTTACACATGGATTTTTTTTTTGATACTGTAAAGTACTGTAAATGTATTTCCTCATCCTTACGTCTTTCTCAATGACATTTTTTCTCTAGCTTATTCTATTCTACACAACATGTATTAATCAACGGTTTATGTTACAAGCAAGGCTTCTGGTCAACAGTAGGCTATTTGTAATGAAGTTTTGGGGTATCATAAAATTAGACACGTTTTTGATGGCACAGGGGTCAGCACCCCAACTCTTGTGATATTCAAGGGTCAACTGTGGTTTGATATATTATTACATATTTCATAATTATGTAGATAACTATAACTTCAAAAAGTCAAGTGTTTCAAAACTTGGTCCTAATCTCTACAAAGAAAACAAACTTACAATTAAAAATTGTATGTTGTTTACCTTATCTCTAATTCTAGGAAGTTATAAGTCAGAAACTAAGTTTGAAAACTGGTCTAAGCCTATATTTTTCCTTTCTTGAAACAGATTTTCTGAAATGTTTTTGTCCATATGAAAAGAAATGTTGCAGTCATAATACAGACAGCAAAGTATTTTTACTCAGTTTCTGGCCAGTAGATTTCCATACAACAGTACAACAACCCTACTTTCTTAATTTGATATGTTTCAGTGTCTGTCCTGAAAAATTAGTAGCAAAAACCATGACTTCCAATTTTGTTTTCTTAAAAGTGCAAAAATAGAAAGCCCATTTTAAGGAACAATTCATTAAAGTAAAAAAACTGATTAATGTTTCATAAAGGGCATTTTAATAAGAATGTTCAAGTAATACATTCAGTATAAAATACGACTCTTGTTTAACCTTTTTTGTACCAATGAGATCCAACATCACCTTTCAGAAATTATATATATTAAATAGACCAATACTAATTGTACTTTCTATCCGATTCACTTAAATAGTATTATATTTGTTCTCAATTATCTAAAACTAAAATAAGAATTTATTTATAAATGTGATTGTCTTTCTATTTAAGAAATCCCTAACTTTGGTTCAGTCTGTACAAGTATTATTTCAAGACTACATTTCTTTTTTTTTTTAATGTTTTTATTTATTTTTGAGAGACAGAAACAGCGTGAGCAGGAGAGGGTCAGAGAGAGAAGGAGTCACAGGATCTGAGGCAGGCTCCAGGCTCTGAGCTAGCCATCAGCACAGAGCCTGACGCGGGGTTCAAGCCCACGAATTGTGAAATCATGACCTAAGCCAAGGTCGGACCCTCAACCAACTGAGCCACCCAGGCGCCCCAAGACCACATTTCATAAGCTATATAAATTTCCTACAATGTCTCTTGTTTGCCTTAAACATTCTAAATAATATTTGACTTATTTCAGATACGGAAGGAGTTTGATGAACTTCTAACTAGAGAAATCAAGAAAGGTATGTTGCCAAAATGTATGAATTTAGATCTCAGTGATTTCTGAAATAAGCTATAAATAGTAAATGGCACGCCTTTCCATTGTTTGGATAATAGATATTACATTACCATTTTTTGTACATATAAAAAGATGTAAACGCACGAGCATAATGAAGAACATATTTCATCCTCATTTAGTCTTCTTGTTTCATAGCTGCTTACAAAATCTCCAAAAGTGTAGGGGCGCCCTGGTGGCTCAGTTAGTTGCGCAAGTGACTTCAGCTCAGATCTTGGCCTCAAGGGTCCTGGGTTCGAGCTCCTAGTCGGGCTCTGTGCTGACGGCTCAGAGCCTGGAGCCTGCTTTGGATTCTGTGTCTCCCTCCCTCTTCCCCTCCCCCGTTATATTCTCTCTCTCTCTCTCTCTCTCTCTCTCTCTCTCAAAAATAAACATTAAAATAATTTTAAAAAACATCTCCAGAAGTCTATATGTCTATTATTATTTGTGGCTACAATCTTCTTTCACTGCACCATCACTACGGAACTGTCAACCTGTACAATTCTCAGAAAATATGTGTTTTGTCAAGTTTTTGTTCCTGCTAGTGGTAGAAGACAAAAAACCCAAAGTTGTCTTGGTGATGCCTGCTTAGGTAATTATAGATTACTTGACAGGCAACATTTAAATCTTCACTCATTGACTTTGTCATTGCTTTTGCCCTTGGTAAAACTTCAAATTCCTTAACATGGAATAAAAACACCCGGATCATTTTGATTCTTGCCAGATTATTCAGCCTCCTGTCCCACTACGTACCCTACTCTGCTGCTTTGCTCTAGCACCTGCTCAAGCTAAACCGCTTACAATTCCACCTGTGTGCTTCCTCACTTCTAGCTCTTTGTATGTTCTTCTTCCCTCCACCGAGCATACATTTTCCTTGTCCTTCAGTGCGGGGGACCAACCCACACACCACAGTCGAAAGGTCCCGAGTAGGGGGTTGGTGTCGGCGCAATATCTCTAGGAAAGAAGACGAACGAGACAGACGAGACAGACAACGTGGATGGTGGTAAAGCCACACTTTATTAAGATAGCCAGGGTCTTCTATACCATAGGTGATTACATCGTTTCTTTAATGGTTACATAGTTCAAGGTCCTTGAAGTAAAGACATGCTACGCAATCAGGACAGTAGTAAGTAACAGGATTAAGTCATTACAAAAGAGGAATCCCCTAATAATAGTCTGGTTTTAAACATAAGATAAACCTGAAGAATTCTATGAGGAGACAGACCTTCCTTAAGGCCCTTCATCAGTTAGTTATTCAAGGGTCAGATGCTCATCCTTTTAGAAGCAAATCTTTGGCAGAGGATTTTGTTCACTCCCAACAGCAGACAAAGAGCCAGGAAAGACAGGAAGGGAAGGTCCCTGACGGACCCAAGTGGATTCAAAGCCTAAAAGGATATGCCTCTTTGCAAAGCCATGAGAAGATCATAGGATGAACAGAAGCCACATGTGCAGACCAGGAGGCCAAATATTGTTTGAGGGTATTTTTTGCCTACTGGGCCCCCACACTTCAGGTATCTTTTTACATATCACCTTTCCAGAAAATAGACAATCTTGACACAGAACTGGGTTGTCCCTTCTGTGTGTTCCAGTAGTGCTTTGTTTTCTACCTGTCATTTGTACCTGTATATTTGGCTCTGTTTGGAAACGCCTGTTTGATTTTTCAGTATACAGCATATGATTGCTCAGGGTAGACTGTGTGATCATCCTGTAATGGATATTTATCTGATATTTATCCACAAGAGCAATTAATTCAGTGCGCAACCCTAAGCAAAATATATGTAACAGTAATCTTGTGTTTCATATTGCCGCTGTATGTAGGTAGTTTTCATTTTTCTTAACATTCATAAAGGCCCCCACTTTTTTTTTACTAACTTGTAGCTAAAAGTTTTTGAATAAAGAATATTAATTCTTTCTTTTCTTTTTCAGTTGCTGTTGATTTTGAACCAGAATCCCCTAGAACTTTTCCTTTAGAATCTGCTGGCAATATAGGTGGAACTTAAGATCTAATCACCAAAACCTCAAAAGATTACGTAGAGGTTTTAATCAAGAATTATATGAATTGAAAAATAAATAATAAAAAATTATTTGCTTGATGATCGCATAATGTTTAATTATTTCCTATTGAACATATTATATGGGAAAATATTTTCTTTTGCTCTTCAGACACCTCTTAATTTTTTTCTTTTATAGTTTAGTTTCAAGTTTGTTTCCATGTAACACCCGATGCTCATCCCAAAAAGTGCCCTCGTCCGTACCATCCATTCAGTTCCGCTCTCCCCTCAGCCCGTCAGCCTCAGTATGTTCTAGGTATTCGGGACTCTCTAATGGTTTACCTCCCTCCCTCTGCCCGGCTATTGATCCCGCTGCTCCTCCCCAATGGTCCTTGTTGAAGTCTCCCGTGTTACACTTAGAATGAAAACGGATGGTATCTGTATTCTCTACCTGACTTATTTCACTTATTTCAGCAGCAGGGACACCAAAATCCAGACTT
>NW_021872658.1:0-184364 GCF_006229205.1 Suricata suricatta | reverse complement strand
GGGGGGGGGAGGGACGTGGTGGTGATGGAGGAGGGCACCTGTGGGGAAGAGCACTGGCTGTTGTATGGAAACCAATTTGACAATAAACTATTTAAAAACATAACAAAACAAAAATAAATAACCATTAAAAAAAAAAGGCCAGGAAACAAATTTGGGATGGCCATGCCTGTCACTCTTGTTGAGCACAGTCCTGTAAGTTTTAAACAGTGCAGTTGGGCCGGAAAAGGAAATAAAAGGCATCTGAATTAGAAAGGAGAAAGTAAAAATATCTCTATTCACAGATGGCATGATCTTATATATACAAAATCCTAAGGAGCCCATAAGAAAACTATTGGAACTAACAAACAAGTTAAGAAATACAAAATACAAGATTAACATGTAAAATTTTTATAATTTTCTACCACTAGTTGTTCATCCTCAAATAAGTTTACCTATGTGGACATATGTGCATGGAAGAATCTGAGGAACAAGGAATTCAATATCTGTTTTCAGTCCATATATTCAAATAACAGCATTGGTGAACACTTGGTATGTTCTGGGCATCATTCATGTGCTCTACATATATAAATGCATTAATATGTAAGCTTACTAACAGAGTCACACCAAATATGTTCACCCCCATTTCACCATTGAGAAAACTGAGGTAGAGAGTGGTTAAGTAGTTTGGCCACATACATAAATTAGTGAAGCCAGGATTATATATTTTCTTTCCTTAAAAGAGAGCTAAATGGGTTCCTTTGAAGAGGAAGTAAAGCAGAGCACCAGACTGAGAGTGGAAGAACTGAGTCTTTCCTCTGGCTCCTCCACCAGCCAGCTGTGTGACCTTGGACAGACAGTTTACTTCACTAAACCTCTGTCTCCTCATCTGTAAAAAGAGGAAGCTGGACAAAGTAAAAGTGAAGCCTCCTCCCACCTCAGATTTTCCCACACTGGACTTAACTCTGTGCCTGATTTCTGACTTAGAAACCCTCCCTTTCCCAGCCGTGGGGGAAGGAAGAGGGCCAGGAGAGGACAGCCACTTACTTGTCATGACAAGAAATAGGAGAAACAGAAACAGGACCACATGTCACTTGCACAAGTTGCTGCTTCAGCCAGTGATGGGTTTAGGTGAAAAGCACGGTTATAATTAGAGCAGCAGGCTGGCCTGAATGCTCCTCCAGCCACAGTGAGCACAGCTGGATCTGTCGACTGCATGCACAGGAGTCTGAGACGCTGCTTCGGCCTTGGAAACGATCCTTCTTAAAAGGATTTGCCTCCTTCCTCAAGGGAAAGAAAACCTATTGATATAAAAGCTTATTTCCCTTCCGGCTTCCCCTGCTAAATGCTACTTCAGTAGAGACCAAGTGTTGATGAATACGGGGGAAAGAAAAAAATCGTAACCTGAGCCTGGTCACATTGCCCCTTGTGATATAGTTTTATTTTTAACTTTGAAACACTTGAACTATTTCTGTTGAAGTTTTCTCTCCTTTCCCTGCCTCCTCAACAGAACTCTGTCCTCTGCTGCAGCTGATGCACCCTGGTCACTTCCTGCGATCTGCTTGCTCACAATCAAGGGACACAGGTGCTGCAGATGCTGACTCAGCCCGGGCCATTAAGGTAAGCTGTTTAAATGTGAGCAGGTGCAACAGGGAGACATTCGGAGTGGTGAAAATGGAGATAGAAGCTGGGCTGCGCATCACCTTTTTGCTCTGAACAAGAAGATTATTAAGTGAATTAGTCAGATGTGGAGAGGGGGTTGGCTTTGAGAATGAGAATTGGCCATATGTAACTCCCGTTTTAAATAAAAAATCTTAGAGCAGAAAGAAATTACCTGCTTTCTGACAGTTTATGTTCTTTCTTCTACAACCACCCAAAGTGGCTATCTGCTATCTCTAAAGTTATACAGTAGTGGTGGGAGGGGGGTTGGGACAGGGTGGAGGAGATGGTGAGGGAATAGGTGGAAAGACCAGACACCAGGATTTCTATTTTCTAAAGTCCAAGTTCTATGACCTTTTCACCAATCAGCATTTTCTATGTTAACAGAAAGTCATTCTATGTATCTTAAGTTCCATCCCATGTCACACTACCGATTCATAATGTAGCACAATTATGTTCACTGCATGTACTATTTAAACTCTGTTTATAGAACTTAAAACCGGTTTTTCTTTAACAATATTCCCTAAATGTGGTTCTCTGCTCTCCAAATCTCTTGAATCCAAAATGCATCCATGGAATAGAAGTGAAAGTATTTCACAAATTGACAAATTTATACAGGCTTTTGCACACAAATCAAAATTATTACAAACTTGGAGCTTGTACATCCAGAGGGACAAAAGGAAAATGACGAATGATACTAGAAGTAGCAAAAGCTTTAAAATGTAGGTTATTTCTAGTTTTTGAAATAACTGCATAGCGTTGCATGTACAGATAAATTGTCAGGGGTAAGGGTGCAGTGTTTATTTTCTCATTTCCCTCTGAGCCTTGCTTTAATGTTCAAAGTTCAGCTAAGGACATCCTAGGAAGTAGCCTATGCAGCAAAAGGGAATCTGTACACTCTGAACTTTGCGGTGTACAGGCTAAAGCTACCAGTGCCAAGTAAAAGGAGACCTACTCAGATACCCTAACTCCTGGATTCCTTCCTTCTTGCCTCTGTAACCTCCAGGCATGTCCCCGAACTGTGCAGTAGATGTCTAGATTATAATTACCCCTGTTTTCCAGGCACAATGTATTGTCTAGGACTAACTTCATTTAATTTTGTCAGTGTTTCTACGGCACCAATGTCTTCAAGGTATATTCTGGGATACTGTGCTGGCAAGAGTGGGGCATGGTGGTTTAGGAGTCACCAAACATACAGGCTGCCTCACAGCTACCCCAAGATACTCTGGCTAATTAGCACTTTCTTGGCCAATACAAAAGAGTAATTAAAAATACTGATACCAATAACACAAGCATCAGATATGAGAATTAACTAGGGTATAATGAAAATGCTGGACTCAAAAAAAATTAAAAAAAAAAGAAAATGCTGGACTCATAGCCCAGAAACCCAGGATTGTGGACCCAGATATGGGAATTATCATCAGCTAACTGGTTGTGTTAAAATCTCAAGAGGCAAAATGATTACTTTAGTTTTAACTTTATACATTTTTCTTTCCCTAGAATTAAATATGTCCATAGAAGGGGAACAGGTTAACGGTGTATAATTAAAGAAACTAATTAATTGGGTAACAGGTTAAGGGTTGAAGAACATCTCTGACCTTTAACTTTTGACCTTGTCACTTCCACAGAAGATAAGCCTCAGGAATAAATAATTATCACCAGGACGAGCCACATGAGGAGGCAAAATAGTTAGTTGCTGATATCATGTGAGGGGTGCTGAAAGGGGCCCTTGCCTAAAAATATCTCTCTGACATCAACCCTGTTTGCCTACTAATTTTAAAATTATAGTAAAGAATGTTAAAGCTATTATCTGTTAATCCCATTCTCTTTTGCTTGAGTCAGTGATTAAATATACCTGCTATATGCTTTCTCATGACCTTGCTGGCCAGTGACAGTCAGGCGCCACCTCTTCCGCATTCTTTCAGGCTCTGTCCTATTTTGCCCTTGGCTCCATGTGAGCTGCCCACATGCCCTTGGCCACCACCACGACACAGGTAGCTCTACACGGCATTGTGGTTTCTACAGAATTCTATTATATCAAGGTGGGAAGCAAGAGAAAGACACTTCACTTTTTTCTAGGCCTCAGTTTCTCATGTACTAAATGAAGAGGTTAAACTAACTAGACACTTTCCTTTCAAAGAGAGGTTCTTAGACCATCAACATGATCAGGAGCTTGTTAAATGGTAAGACCCTCGGGCCCCACCCCAATCCTACCAGATCCAAATCTGCGTTTTAAAAAAGATTGCCCAGGTGATTCCTACACACAGGGAAGATTGAGAAGCTCCAAAGTAGAGAATTTGTGGTTATGTGCCTCATCCAGATTTCTGATTTAGGACTGCAAGGATTTAGAACAAGTACTACAACCTCCTGAAAACAATTCTGGCAGCATTCAGAGCGTCTATTATTTTTTTAAATTTATAATAGTTATTGTAAAATTGGTTTCCATATAACACCCAGTGCTTCGCCCAAGTGCCCCCCCTCCATGACCATCACCCCCTTCCCCCCTCCCCCTCCTCCTTCAGTCCTCGGTTCGTTTTCAGTATTCAATAGTCTCTCATGATTTGTGTCCCTCTCTCTCCCCAACTCTCTTTCCCTCTTCCCCTCCCTATGGTCCTCTGTTAGGTTTCTCCTGTTAGACCTATGAGTGCAAACATATGGTATCTGTTCTTCTCTGCCTGACTTATTTTGCTTAGCATGACACCCTCAAGGTCCATCCACTTTGCTACAAATGGCCATATTTCATTCTTTCTCATTGCCATGTAGTGTTCCATTGTGTATATATACCACATCTTCTTGGTCCATTCATCTGATGATGGACATTTAGGCTCTTTCCATGTTTTGGCTATTGTTGACAGTGCTGCTATGAACATTGGAGTACATGTGCCCCTAGGCATCAGCACTTGTGTATCCCTTGGGTAAATCCCTAGCAGGGCT
Organism: Suricata suricatta; assembly: GCF_006229205.1. Lineage (NCBI taxonomy): Eukaryota > Metazoa > Chordata > Mammalia > Carnivora > Herpestidae > Suricata > Suricata suricatta. Next base: position 179,795 of record NW_021872658.1, on the reverse strand, counting down.
ATTGCTGGGTCATAGGGGAGTTCTACTGATAGTTTTTTGAGGAACCGCCACACTGTTTTCCAGAGCGGCTGCACCAGTTTACATCCCACCAACAGTGTAGGAGGGTGCCCGTCTCTCCACACCCTCTTCAACATCTATAGTCTCTTGCTTTCTTCATTTTAGCCACTCTGACTGGTGTGAGGTAGTATCTCAGTGTGGTTTTGATTTGTATTTCCCTGATGGTGAGTGACACTGAGCATTGTTTCATGTGCCTATTGGCCATCTGGATGTCCTCTTTGGAGAAGTGTCTGTTCAGGTCTTCTGCCCATTTCTTCACTGGATTATTCGTTTTTCAGGCGTCTATTTTAACTCAAGCCAGCAGAAGTCTTTTCCATTCAGTTAAGGCTACATTCACCTAGTCACATTGAAAACATTTCTTTTTCTTAAAAAAAAAAAGTCCCAAATTAGCATACATCTGACATCATTACAACTTTCCCCTAAATCTGTTTCAAATTGCTCTCACACAGCTCTTTCAAAATGCTGTTTTCTTTAGGGTTGTATTTGATTTCATTCAATTCAGTCCTATTGAATAAACATGTAGTTCCAGGAACACATTGGCAATACTCACTCTCTCAGTATCTCAGAAATTCTTGTCTACATTCCTTGAGGGGCATTGTGTTCTCCTTTGGGATTCCAGTCCGAGCCCCTTTCCCACCCAAACACACTCTTCCAGCCAGATAACTTCTGTTTCATTGATGGCCTTCATCCCTGAGCTCCCTGTCACAGCAACTTCCCTTAGTGGGTACTGACCCTGCAGCCCATGGCAAGAGAGAAGCCAACTTTAGCTGACACCTTCCCTTTTTGCTTAATGAATAGAATAATGTATGTAGGTACAAATAAAAATGACAAACTTAGGCCTAGGAAACAAAGATGCCTCAATCTGCCTTTGTGACATCTGAAAGGTCTTCTGGCCTGGATGCAGTACTGTTTGAATTCCTAAGAGCTTCAGGAATGAATGTGGTGAATACAAGGTACCATAGTTGGGGGATTTTAGTGGGACTCACATTCCTATGGGACTAAGGTAAGACTTTTTTCTTAAATGCAGTTTGAGGATGATTTAGCAGGCAGTGGAACATAAGCTACATTGGCCTGATGGAGAACTGAACACTGAAAGGCCAGCCAAGAGTGGCAGGAGTGATGCAACGGGAAGACATAAAGACTTGGGTGCAGAAGTGACCATGGAAATGACCTTCCTCATAAGGGAAGGACTAACAATTGAGTGACACTTTCTCTACTTTATCTCATTTGTCATAATCCTCTGGGTTATTATGAATTCAATTTTATCAATGAGTAAATTAGCTTTAGGGAAATTAACTTCCCAAAAATTACTTAGCTAACACATAACAGTGTTTAGAATTTACTTTAAATTCAGGGTATCAGGTAAGGCCTTCACAAGAGGTAACATATAAGCTGAAATCTAAACAGCAAAAAGGAGCCTATAACACAAAGAGCAAAGGGAGAATTTTGGTAGAAAAAAACAACACAAAGTCCCTATACTGGACTAAGTGACAAGACTAGACCTAAGTGAGGGGCACCTGGGTTGCTCAGTTGGTTGAGCGTTCAACTTTGGCTCAGGTCATGATCTCATGGTTCGTGGGTTCAAGCCCTGCATTGGTCTCTGTGCTGACTGCTAGCTCAGAGCCTGAAGCCTGCTTCAGATTCTGTGTCTCTTTCACTCTCTGCCTCTCCCCTGTTCATGCTCTGTCTCTCAAAAATAAACAAAATGGGAAAAAATTAAAAATTAAAAAAAAAGACTAGACCTCAGTGGTCAAGGGAGAGGTGAGGTAAAGGAGGTCAGCAGGGCACACTGATGTAGGACTTCGTGGGCCAAGATAAAGTTGTCTGAGTTTACTCCTTGTGATGGGAATCCACTGGAGATTCTAAGTGGGAATAATGACCTAGTGTTAAAAGTTATTGAAATCACTCTTTCTGCTGATGAATATAGATTACAGAACACAAGATGGGAAGGGTCGAGCTGACTATAGGCTTTTGCACCAGACTGGATGACCACGATGGTGCTTGGATCTAGGCAGTGGTGGTGGAGATGGGAAGAATTGGACAGAACTGTCCACTGCCCTTTCAGATCTCTTCCCAAGGGCTTCCTACCTAACTGGGCAGTAGTTCCTTTGTGATTGAAAGCACAAAATCAACCAGCTTCTAGCTCAGTGGTTCTTAAACTTGAGCTTACAACAGAATCAGCTGGATGCAATAGTTCTGATTCTGTAGGTCTGATTTGGTAGGGTCCAAAAATTTACATTTTTAACCAGTTGCTAGGTAATACTGATACTGTGGGTCAGTATGCAGGTCATTTTAAGGGCCACTGCCCTAGCTGACTCACCTTTTCTATTAATTTACTCCTCTCTGAGTGGTCCACACAGCACCACAACCTGCATCAAATGTTTCTCCCCTGGCAGGTTCTAACTTATCCCCTATTTTTTGTAAAGAAATATCTAGCACTTAGACTCATGTACCTGGTTCTTCCATCTACTCACATTCCAATTAAATTGCATCCGGTAAAACCAGTAAAATCTAGTACTGTGTAGACTTTTTAAACAATTTAAGTCTAAATTATATTATTTTGACTGCTATCTCCTCTATCTAGGGCAACTTTAAAACATTTGAGGAGAGTGTTTCAGAGACTGTTTTGACCATAGACTTCACTGAAGGTCATTTTTAAGAGGAGAGAATGTATTGCCTTTTCAGACAGGAAGTAAGAATTATTTATTTAAGTTTGTTTATTTGTTTTGAGAGAGAGACAGAGATGGAAAGAGAATCCCACGCAGTCTCTGCACCGTCAGCGCAAAGCCTGACACAGGGCTCAAACTCACTGTATGTAGGTCATGACCTGAGCCCAAATCAAGAGTCAGATGCTTAACTGACTGAGCCACCCAGGCACCCCAGGAGGTAATAATGTAAAGGTGAACATAAGAGCATAGAAACTGAAGGAGGAAATGGCACCTGGATAAAAATCGTTTTTGTCATTGAATTTTGTCAAATTTTTCAACCGTGAAGAGTTTCTATGACGTATGTTCTTTAATTTAGTAGGTTTTGAGTTTAAATCTCAGAATCTATATTATACTACAGATTCTAACCTAAAAACTTTACTTTCATATTTGTACCACCTCAAATGCAAAGCCATGGGACCTGGATACTTTTTGTATTTCCTCTATTCAGATGGGCACAGTATGGAATATGGTCCAGACAAAGACAAAAAAAAAAAAAAGTCATCAGAGGATGAAGGTACTTCTTATGAACTTCCTATCAATAAAGAACATCCAGTTTCTCTATAGTCTGGAAAGATTATATATGTAGACACTTTCTGTGCCCCAAATGGAGGAAGGGAGGCTCTTCCCCTGTTGGGCTCTAGTCAAGGGCTTGCTTTCTTCCCAAATCACGGGGATAGACCACATGTCTCTGTGGGTTTCTGTGGGACACAGTGTGATGTAGCAAAGAGTACAGAGTTTGAAGCCAGACAAACCTAGGCCTCTTTGTGTTCCACTGTAAAGTGTAAAGGGTAATACCCACATCACATAGCTTTTGTGAGGATTAAATAAGGTGTTACTTAAAGCACATGGTAGGCCCTAAAATCTTATTTTCCTTTCTCCCTGACATACAAAATGCAGAAAAGCTACTCAGTTTAGGAAAGTCAGACAAACACCATGGAGGATAAGGATCCAGTCACTGCACTGGAACAGAGATTAGAGGACCACATCATCGTATGTCACAAGATAACCAATGCTACATATAAGTTGATCAATTTAGGGCAAGATCAACTGGCTACAACCTAAGTTGATCAGTCAAGTATTCAAGTTTGTCTGGCACTAAGAGGCTTTCTGGGATCGGGAACATTCAGAGCTAAAACGAAGAGAGTCCCAGCAAACCAGGATGATTGGTCATAATGCTTACCCAGCAATAATTAGACAATCAAGAATTTTGAATTGTCCTTTATCTCAGTGGGAACAATTTCCCCTAGATATACATCAAAAGGTTCGGATATGATTTTTTATACCCTTCAGCTATATTTATCTTTCTTCTCCCCTCCACTGTCAAATTTCTCCAAGAGTGGTCTCCACTTACTGTGTCTTTCTGCTCAGTACGTGTCCTCTCTCAAAGTCACTTATTTGGTGTAGCTCCAGAGCCTGGCAGAAGATCTTTAAATAGCATCATTAAAAACAAAACAAACAAAAGAAACAGCATCTTTATTCCTGTGTGCATTGGGTTTTTTTTTTTTTCTCTTAAAGGGTCATTTTCAAGTAACTTCAAAGACAGAGCAATAGGGCTCTACCACAAATGTTTCCAGTTTCAATAGCACTATTCCAAAGAAACTATACTTTATAATGCTGAAGGATAAGAAATGATTAGGCTTAGAGTTCATCACCACTCTCCCTCCAGACAAACATATCCCTGCTGCTGGGGCTGAGTTGTCACTACACACACAGAGCACACAAAACTAGGTAGGCCTGTTTGTCCCTTCATAGAAATTTATCTCAACTTTGTGACAGAACCAAGGTGGCAAATACGTGGTTGGACAGTCCTGCTGCTGGTAGCTTCTTTCACTTAGCCTTATTCCATTTATGATCTGCTTCTTCTTTCCCATGGAAAAACCAGTAGGGGACTCTGAATCATCCAGACTGCATCTTTATTCATGAGTGTCTTTTATGAATAGAAAGCAGATGATCACACTCTACCAGCCAGGCCACAGGCCCTGCCAACATTGGAATGTGTATTTAATGGCTTCCCCTCCCCTCCAAGCAAACACTACATTTTGCGTGGCAAGGGTCCCATCACACAGCTGAAATGCCACATTTGCTCTGGCAAGAGCTCTCTGGGGATCTGCCATGAGCAGTAGCATTGTTATCATTGTTCTTAATCTTGAGGCAGCACTCGAGGCTATAACACACCATTTCCTTTACATGGGGCCACATAGTTCTGACTCTTAGCTCTCTGGTTTTCCTTCTCTGGCTCTACTTCTCCCCTCTGTCATGAAAGTAGTCATACTCAGCTCTGTACTTCACAGCTCAGATACCTATTCTATGCTCTTCTCTTTCCCATTATGGCTTCCTCTCTCACTTCTAAGTGAACAGTTCTCAAATCTGCATCTCTCCACTCTACCCTTATCTTCCCATCCTCATGATCTGTCATCACCTTAAAAACTTGTATTAAACTTGCCAGGATCATCTTTCCCCCAAAACAATTCCCTCTTCAGACTTCTGTTTTTCTCATAATTACACCCAATATTCTCTCTTCCTGGTTCAAAATCTTGGCATCAACTTTGATTCCTCCTCTTTCCCCATCTCCAGGCAGAAAACAAAGTGCCGTGATTCCCTTGCAATGCCTACTGTCTGCCTCATCTTATCGAGTTCCACACCATCAGTCCTGCCCTACAGCTTTATTGCCCTCCATGATGCAGTTTCTTACTCCAAGTCCCTCCACACTGTCCCTCCACTGCTGGTTAACACCCAGTCACAGTGTTAAATCGCCCCCCTTATTGAGCAACCAAATATTTCCAGATGCTTTAGCCTCACATTTACAAATTTCCACAATAAGTCCATGGTGGACTTCCCCCAGCCGCCCACCTCCCCCCAGGAATGATCAATCTAGAATATAGCAGGAGTCTAACTGAATGTTAAATTATATGGTAAATGCTCCAATAGCTGGACTCTTGCATCCGAAAGATGTCCTCTTGCCCAATCCTATCCTTCTCCACCTCAGTCCAGCCCTCACAGCCCTTCACTCTGCTCAATTCCCTCTCTGGCTTTAACACCTTGGTTTATCTTTTCCTGGGCCCTGACTCTGCTTGATGTTCTTGCTTGGGGCTTCTCACCTGCCTCCCGATTCAGGGTATTAGGGATACAGAGCTATCTGCCATGATCCCTCTTTCATGATCCCTCAGAAGGCCTAGTGCATAAGAATCAGATGGGTAATGTGTTAAGGATGTGAATTTCAGATACAGCCCTCACTTAAGTCTGAGGTGCAGCCAGCATAGCAGTGCAGTCCAAAAGAACTTTCTATGCAGATGGAAATGTTCTGTTTTGTGTTGTCCAATAGAGTAGCTACTAACCACATGTGACTATTGAACACTTTAAGTGTAGCTAGTATGACCAAAAAATTGAATCATTAATTTCTTTCCCTTTGATTAATTTAAATTTAAACAGCTACATGTGGCTGATGGCTGCCATTGTGAACAGTGAAGATTAATCGATTTAACAAACATCAGAACTGATTCTTCTTAGCAATAATGCTGAAGAACTACTTAAACAACCAGTGTGATACTTACGCTCCCTTAATGACACATTGTAGGTAATCAACAAATGTTTGTTGAAGGGTTGGGTGAACAAATGAATACATGAACAAATTTGAATATAATTTCCTTGAGATTTAAGGCTGTCTCTTCTGGAAAAGAAAGTTGAGGGGACTTTTCCAAATTAAAAGAGGCTAAAAAGACTTACCAACCAAATGTAATAAATTTACCTTAAAGGGACCCTGGTTCCAAAGTTAAATTAAGAAAAAAATATTGGAGACATTTTTTAGGATAATTGGATAAATTTGAATACAGACAGCATATTACATGATTTTGAAAATATTTTTTAGTTTTCTTAGGTGAGATAATGTTATTCCAATTACAAAGTTAAATTTCTTTAGTGTTGGAAAATATGTGCTGAAGTACTGAGGGATGATGAGGTGTCATGATATCAACAACTTATTTTCAAGTGGTTTGGTAAAAAATGTGTGTGTGTGTGTGTGTGTGTGTGTGTGTGTGTGTGTGTGTAGAGGCAAAGAGAGAAAGCAAAAATGGCAAAATGTTACCTTTAAAATCTAGATAGAGTATATTTGGGTGTTCATTGTATATGTTCTTTCACCTTTCCTGCATATTTGAAAATTTTTTAAGTTATAGGAAAATTCACCCACAATGAATTGGCAAAACCTAAAGTAAAATAAAATTTCAAAATACTGTATTTTGTGACTTTTGGGTGCTAACTCCACCCCACCCCACCCCACCCCACTCCATCTGAGACTAACATAGTGCTGACATTGTGCTGCAAACTCTGTAGACCAGGTGCTGCAAAGTGGTGACCTACAGATTCTGTGTAGTTTGCATACATGTTTTTCTTGGCCCAAATAGAGGTTGTGTTTGTTTTAATTAAGTTAGTTGCCAACCTTAACATTCCAAGAATTTTTATCATGATATATTATGTAGCAAAATGTTTTGCAGTGTAATGAAATATAAAGCACTTATGTTGGGGGCACCTGGCTGGCTCAATTAGCAGAGCATGCAACCCTTGATATCTTGAGTTCAAGCCCCACATTGGGTGTGAAGCCTACTTTAAAAGTTGTAAAAAAAATAAAATAAAAATAAAACACTTATTTTATAATAGTGAACATGTATAGATCATCTCCTATAAGACAAGTACTATTCAAAGAGTTTCAGATTTTTAATTCATTTACTCCCCACAAGAGCACTATGAGATAGGCACTATTCTTATTCTCCCTTTACAGATGGGGAAAACGATGAACAAAGAGATTAAGTAACTTTCTAAAAGTTTCACAACTATGAACTTGTAGTGCAGGTTGAATCTTACGTAGATGGCTTCCTAACTACTATACTTTACTGCCACTCACAAAAGTCTGCATCCCCAGTTTCTCTGGAAAAATCAGATGATTTGGCAACATATTCCCACATGGGACCAACTGACCAGAGCCAATGAGCTACATTCTCCTGAAGGCAGGGCATCTTCCCTTCTGCTTGCCAGAGTCCCCATTCTGCCTGCTTCTGGGGCCTTGGGATCTGACCCCTGCTCTAGCCACAGCACAGATGAATTCAGCAGGGTGAAGGACAGATGATGGATACATCACAGACACTTACACTCTGCCGTAGACCAAGCTGGATATCAGGCTGACTTGTCTGTGGGCGTGAAGCTCTAATGGGAGAGAAAGCTACAAGGTTAACTTGGGCCAGATGTGTATGTGTGGTAGTGAAGGGAGGCATGGCTGGGTGGAATGTCAGAACAAGTGTTGGTAGGCAGTGGAGAAAAAAGTTACAGGAACCAAAAGGTAAGATGCCCACCCCACCAGAGGGCTGTGTGTGTCAGTGAAAAGAGCATGGGCTAGCTTGGCCCAGGATTCCATCACTTATCAGCTGTATAACCTTGGACAAGTTATTTAATTTCTCCAGCTTCCATTTCCTGGGCTATAAAATGGGGGCAGTGACATGTACTTCCAGGGTGATTAAAGGAATTAGAGTATGTGAAGTCTCTTTGCCTCTTGTTAATATACATAACCAAAATACTTTTCTTACTAATCATTCATATTCATATTTTCATGTTTCCCCCCTAGATTTATAAAGTAAGAAGAATTAAGAAGCTATGGTGAGTACCCAGGTGATTACTGAATTTTCGTCGTTCAGGGGTCCAGATCTGGCTTCATTAACCTGTAGCCCAAGCACTTGATGACATTTATTGACATTTGGCCAAACCAGAGATGCTACAGCAGAACCTAGAAGAAACTGGCATGAAGTAGGGGAAATGCAGTCAGCTGAGAAATATTTGTGAGAATATACTTTCACTAAAACTTTAAAAATGAAAAACCCAAACATCCAGCAATAAACTAAGTGACTGACAATTCCTTCATTCAGCAAATTGATTACTTACAATGGTCCAGGTTCTGGAGATACAGATGTGAACAAAACTAGACATAGCCCTTGTCCTCCCAGCAGTAGGTAGCTAGTTGGTTAAATAAATAACAGCACACCACTCTGGACTATTATACTGCCATGATGAAGACAGTTTTCAAAGAATCATTAATAAAACAGCCTAGTCTTATATTGTAATAGTAAGTTAAAAACAGGATGAAGAATTGTATTCATAGTATTAACAAGATAATATAATTACCCATAATCCACAACTCAAAAACAATTATCAACATTGTAGTGCATTACATTCAGCTTTTTCCTTCTCTATTCTTTAAAAAAAAATTTTAATGTTGATTTTTTTGAGAGAGAGACAAGTAAGAGTCAAGGAGAGGCAGAAAGAGGGAGACACAGAATCCAAAATAGGCTCTAGGCTCCAAGCTGTCAGCACACAGCTCAATTCAGGTCCCATACCCACAAACTGTGAGATTATGACCTGAGCTGAAGTTGGACACTTAACGGACTGAGCCACCCAGGCTCCCCTTTCTTTTTCTATTCTAAACACATCTACTATATAAATAGAATAAACTATTGGAAAATGAAGAAAAGAGAGTTGGTAGTTGTTATTTTTGGGTTGTGAGATTATTAGTGATTTTTGTTTTCTTCTCTATGATTTTGTAGATTGTCCAAGGTTCCTATAATAAGTATGTATTAAACAGAAAAGAAGCCAATTAAAACACAGTCACAGACGTTCATAGAGCTTTTCTTTCCCATTTGTTTTCTCTTTCCTCTGGCTTTGGTGTCTCCAGGGTAGGGCACGCAGGCCTTCATCTGGGCAGCACAGGCATTGTGAGAAATGCTTCGACCGTCACTGCCACATTCCTGTGGAGCCTGATGTCTCCTGTCTGGTGATAAACTGCCACCTGTCCTGTGGTGCTACCTTCCACATGTGCAAAGAGGCAGAGCATGAGCTCCTCTGCCCTCTAGAGCAGGTTCCATGCCTCAACTCTGAATATGGTTGCCCCCTTTCCATGTCCCGCCACAAGCTGGCCAAGCACTTGCAAGTGTGCCCTGCCAGTGTGGTCTGCTGCTCCATGGAGTGGAATCGCTGGCCAAATGTGGACTCTGAAACAATCCTTCATGAGAACATCATGAAAGAGACCCCCAGTGAGGAATGTTTGGACACAGCCCTGGCCCTCCAGGACCAGAAGGTCCTTTTTAGATCTCTGAAAATGGTAGAACTTTTCCCAGAAACTAGAGAGCCCACTGAGGAGGAACCTACCACAAATGGTGAAGCCACTTGGGAGGAAATGGGAGGAGCAGTGGGTGGAGTAGATGCTGGGTTGGTACCACATGGATCTCTGCCAGCAACTAATGGAGAAATGATAGAGCTAAGTCAAGAAGAGCGAGAGGCTTTAGCCAAAACCAAAGAAGGGATGGACCTGGCGAAGTTTGGCAAGTGGGAAAATATATTCAGCAAAGAGCATGCAGCCTCTGCTTTAACAAGTACATCAGTGAGCTGTGACAGCAATAGCAGGAACAGCCCAGGAAAAGAACAGGTTTCCAATGGCAATAACGTGATAGGGGAGGATGCTCTCCAAGAGAAAGAACCACAGGAAAAACAGAAGCAGCAGGACATTAATGCAGCAGTGGAAAAGACAGGCCTCGCCCCTTGGCAGGATGGTGTTCTGGAAAGACTGAAAACAGCTGTGGATGCAAAGGACTATAATATGTATCTGGTGCACAATGGAAGGATGCTTATTCATTTTGGTCAGATGCCTGCTTGTACGCCTAAGGAGAGAGACTTTGTTTATGGCAAACTTGAGGCTCAGGAAGTAAAGACTGTTTATACCTTCAAAGTTCCCGTGAGCTACTGTGGGAAGCGGGCTCGCGTTGGAGATGCCATGCTGAGTTGTAAGCCAAGTGAACACAAGGCAGTAGATACCTCAGATTTAGGGGTCACTGTGGAGGACCTGCCCAAATCAGATCTCATCAAGACCACCCTCCTGTGTGCTTTAGAAAGAGAGCTTAAAGGGCATGTCATTTCCGAATCCAGGAGCATTGATGGTCTGTTCATGGATTTTGCTACACAGACATATAATTTTGAGCCAGAACAGTTTTCTTCTGGGACTGTGCTGGCTGACCTCCTAACCACTGCCAACCCAGGGGGACTCCATGTGGAACTCCACAGTGAGTGCGTGACCAGGAGACATAACAAGAGCAGCTCTGCCTTTACTTTCACTTGCAACAAATTCTTCAGGAGGGATGAATTCCCCCTACATTTCAAGAATGTCCACACAGACATTCAGTCATGTCTCAATGGCTGGTTCCAGCATCGATGCCCTCTTGCCTACTTGGGATGTACTTTTATTCAAAACCATTTCCGTCCTCCAGGACAAAAGGCAAAAGTGATTTATAGTCAGGAGCTCAAGACCTTTGCCATCAAGCCAGAGGTTGCTTCAGAGCTGAGTGAGAGAAAGAAGAACAACCATCTCTCAGGCTGTGGAGCAAAAAGTCAGAAATCTCTCACTAGCCTGCCTCTGGAGGTTTTGCAATACATTGCTGGGTTCTTAGACAGCATCAGCCTGTCCCAACTTTCCCAGGTGTCTGTGCTGATGAGAAATATCTGTGCTACTTTGTTACAAGAGAGAGGGATGGTCCTCCTACAGTGGAAGAAGAAGAGATATTCTCATGGAGGCACCTCCTGGAAAGTCCACAGAGAGGCAAGTAAACTCTTACTCATTTATTCATTCATTCAACAACTATTTAATAAGAGTTTTCTATGTGTCAAGCACTGTACTAGACACTGGCAATGTACTAGGTTACTAATTTCTAAACCCAAGGAGGTCAGTCCAGGGAAGATAGACCTATAGACATATAAATGACAATACAAATGTAGTACCTGTTTATCTCTGTGTACGTGTCCTGGATATCTTCTGCTTGCTCACATGATTCATTCTCCAACACTGTCCACTGTGATCAGTTCTCCCAGGAGGCTGATCTCTACAGACTGCCTCAATCAGCAGCCTTCCCCCCCAGCTTCCCATTGGGCTAATCAAATGGGAGTGTATCAGCAGGAAATGGGAGGGAGGAAGACTGAGTTGATGTATCTATTCTTCTGGCTTCCTCCCTGCACGCATCCTCCCCCTCTATGACACTTAGCACTGGCCACGTCCCTCCATTGAAGGTGACTGTTTCAGGTGGCTTTCTCCACACAGTTACTCATTCTGGGATCTGATGACCTCTGTTCTTCCTTTTCAAGCCTAGGATATTAATGTTCTAGATTGTTACTGGCCTGGTTACTGCACTATATCCTGTGGCTTTCCTATACCCTGCCCATACATTTGTATATCTTTTTTTTTTTAATTCTCTTCAAATTATCCAATTTAACTGTGCCATCAGTTCCCCGCTTGGACTCCAGTACAGTATGCCAACAAATTCTCCTCAGTCTCATATCAAGTAATTTTTTAAAAAGGAGTTTTTGCCTTTGTTAATGGCATTTTGAAATTCTAAAATAATGTGGTCCACTGATCTCTCCTGTTTCAAATATCTATTTACTTTCTAAAAAAAACTCCTGTAAATCAAAGAATCTTTTTCTTTGGAAAAATCTTATTCCTTTTTCCCAGCCACGTTTTGCTTGCTGAACTGCATCATAACTTCTTTCAGTTTATAACATACAGAAGTGAAACTCCTAATTCATCATATCCGAGATGTCCTTAGCATCCTTTCCCATGATAAATATTTGGTAATATGAACCACAAATTAATGGTGTCCATTTAGCCCAATAATTCCATAATCTCATTGTTGAATTTCTTCCCAAAATGTGGGTGTGTGCAAACTGGCACTGGGGAGTTAGAGTTGTTTAAAGCATCTTGTATGTTTTCCATTATTTATTCCTTGAGCGGTTCTCTTAAAAAAATAATTCCATGTGTTAAATAAACACTGACTTCCACCCATCCACCTGTTAGGGATAAACATGAATGACACTGAGATCCTGCCCTCAGAAACTATATAGTCTAGAACTGTCTAATATCTTTCTCTATAAAATCAGATGCAAACAATTTAATTTACATACTAGAAATTCCATTAGTTTTTGGCTCATGTTTGTCCCCAATTCAATGATTGCTGACCACTCTTGAAAATTATTTGGGACAAACTAATTTCCTTTTAGAAAGGAAAAAAGAGAATTTAATTGGAGCTAAAGGATGCTCATATTAAAATGGCTTTTTTTTTTTTTTGAGTAAAAAGGGAAATAGTTCTAAGATCCCAGAAAATACTTTTCTGACATAGGAACAATGAAAAGAAACTGAGGGTGAAGTATCAGCTTGAAAGAGTATCAAGTTATGCCTACCCTCATAGTCAGATTTTAAATTTTTTAATGTTTATTCATTTTTTGAGAGAGAGAAGGGGAGGGGCAGAGGGAGAGGGAGACACAGAATCTGAAGCAGGCTCCAGGCTCTAAGCTGTCAGCACAGAGTCCAATATGAGACTTGAACCTACAAACTATGAGATCATGACCTGAGCCAAAGTCGGATGCTTAACAGACTGAGCCACCCAGGCACCCTTACAAGATTTTAAAACTAGTAACTTTGCCATCACATCCTAGGTGGAAGAGCCAAAAGGGGGTTTGTGTAACAGATACCTGGATTTCTCCTGAGGTTTCTTTTCTAATGTGACTCTTATTGGTTGGGATACTTTTAGTTTTAAACAATACCAACTTAAAATGGCATAAACAATAAAGGGAATTTGGGCGCACATAACTAAAGAAATCCACAGGTAAGGGCTTCAGGTAAGATTTGATCTAGCAGTTCAAAAATGCCCCAAAATGACTTTTTTCTTTCTGTATCTTATCTTTACTTCCTCACTAGTGGCTCCATTCTAAGACACAGTTGTCCCTTGGTGGTCCCTTTTGGCTGCCAGAAGCTCCTAAGATAGCAGTTTCCCAGTTCAAGAACAGAAGGAAAAAGAAAATCTGCTTCTTGATATCTCAAGCAAAAGTTCTAGGGTAGTGTCTCATTGACACTAATCGTCCTGATTTGAACCATGTGTCTATTCCAGAACTAATCACTGTTGCTGGTGGGAGGGTGGTGGGTGGATGTCAATATGCAGATTGCTATAGTCATTTCCATACAATTACATGGCTGGCTGGGAAGATTATCAATTGGAAGGATGGGTTAGGAATTGGATGCTGGGGAAGGAACCAAAAAATGTCTGTGGCAGCCACTAAAATACTCTCTGGAAGCTAAGAACATGAAGGACGGAAAGGTATTTTCTTATACTCTTCAAGTAAAGCCAGCCTGAGCGTATTTCCCCAATGTTCATTTTTGAACTCATATGTTTCCTAACAGATCTGGCAATTCAGCAGCCTCTTCTCCAGAGTCAAGAGCTGGGAGTTTAATGAAGTTGCGTCCATGTCTGAACACCTGAAGGCCTGTCCTTTCAACATTGTAGAGCATAAGACTGACCCAATTCTTCTGACCAGCATGCGTCAACTCCAGGAGCAGACCCGAGAGAGCTTAGTCACCACCTTTAGAGCCAGACCACGAGGAAGACACATCTGCTAAAGATTCAGATGCTGCCATTCTTGGATTCACCCTCTGAGTTACTGAAAGTAGGAGCGTGTGTGGTTTTGAGGACTTTCTTCCATAAACTGTAAATGTGCTTTTCTAGGTGTATGGAGCATGCACTGGCCTAAACCTGAGCAGTTGCACAGGGTCAAAGAATTTCCTAAGCTATGGCTTGTACACTTGCTGTAAGTACTATACTGATAACTTTTTTCCTTCTCCCCGCTCCCCGCTTTTTTTCTAAAACAAATCAATCTGTGGAGAAAAATAGGTAACTTGAGGCCATTTGAAAGATGAGCCTAAGTCTTGGGAGATGAGAGCACAGTGAAATTCCATAACCAGTACAGGCCTATGCTTTTGTGGAGAATGTTTTAATTGATGAGCACTTTCAAATTTATGAGACAGGCAATGCAAGATTGGATCTGAGGTGTGTCTTAGGGCACCCCGCGTGAAGGGCACATGGTTTGACAGTTCTGGAGCTGGGGTTTTCTTGACAGTTTAGTCCAGGTCTTCTTTTAGTCACTCCACTATCTGCAACCCCAGGGAGTCCAAGCACAGCCCAATAAAATGGAGACCTTGACTGAGCACAGCAGCCTTGAGAACACCACAGGCCAAAGAATGAGAGGCAGAAATGAAGCCACAGAGTTTGTTGTGGAGAATCTTGGCAAGATACCGAAAGACAGCCTTGCAAAATAAGGAAAAGTCCGAAAGGCACATTCTATCAATGGAGAAAATTAGCACCAAAAGCCAGAAGCCTACTTTTAAACATGTCAAAAAAATGACTTAAGAGTCAAGATTCTTTTCTTCTTAAAATTACATTCTAAGTCTGGATTAGGGAGAGCAGAAGCATAGTCCAGCACCAGCCTGGGCTAACTGAGATGACTCAAGAAAGGTACTAACACCAGCTTCAGTGTCATGCCAGAATCTACAAGGTAGTCCAGAGAAACCCATACATTTGGAAAAGTCCGGACAAGGCCCACCACAGTTGTTAGATGCCACTTGAGTACCCTGTGGAGAATCATAGGAAGGAACACACCTGAACATAGTGGTTCTCTATAATTTCTCCTACCTATTGCTGTTCATGACTTCAATCTGTCAGAAATTGGTGATACTGTTGGGTTTTGGCAACAAACCGTAAATACTCATGAAAATAGAAGTAAAATAAAAATAGGGGCACCTGGGTGGCTCAGTCGGTTGAGTGTCTGACTTCGGCTCAGGTCATGATCCTACAGTTCATGGGTTCGAACCCCGTGTCAGACTCTGTGCTGATAGCTCAGAGCCTGGAGCCTGCTTCGGATTCTGTGTATCCCTCTCTCTTGCCCCTCCCCTGATCATGATCTATCTCTCTCTATCTCTCAAAAATAAATAAATGTTAAAAAAAAAGAATTAAAATAAAAATACACAATGGAAACTCCCATCACCTAAAGCAGGGTGCTCAGAACTACTGACATTTTGAACTGACCAATTCTTTGCCGTAAGGGACTATCCTGTGTGTTATATATTTAGCAGCAGCCTTGGCCTCTATGCACTAGATACCAGTAGTTCCCCACTCCCACAGCTGTAACAACAAAAAATGTCCCCCGACATTGCTAAATATCCTCTGGATTGAAATCCCTCTGGGTTGAAATCCTTCTGGGTTGAAAACTACCCTAAACAATGTCATACCAGTGGCAATAACTTAGGATAAGCTTTTTAGTACAGCAAAATCTTACATAAGTATCTACAATGGTTATGATTTTATGTAGCTCTTCTTTATTTACTAGATAAGTCTTAGACAGATGTGATTTTAAATTAGGAACCAGATGGAGCTGATTGTTCCATGTGGCTTTATGTCCTTAGGGCATGCGCAAAGAATATATCCTTTCAGCTCAGCTCTCTCCAGATGTAGCAGAAACCAACGTGTTGAGCTATTTATCTTGTTTCTTTCCCTCTCACCTTAATCGGTGCCATTTTCCCAGAAGTCTTCAAACAAATGAGAAAGAAAAAAAAGGACATATATCATGTGGAAGCAGAGAACAAAGAATTCAGACAACAAAAAGAGTCTAGTCAATCTGAATACTTGTTATTGCCTGGGTCTCTCTCTGACCATGGTCCAGAGCTTGTATAGATGAAGTAGATGACACCAGTGAGAAGAGGCAGAAGACATTAAAGCAAGTCCTAGAGTAGAAGCATGCTCATCTTTTCATTATAATGTGCCACCTGGTACTATTTGGTAACATAAGTTTAGTTTTCGTAATCCTTTTTGCTTGGTTTATCTTTCACATTTGTATATAAGGCACCATTTTCTAAAAATACAACTAGAGTATGAGCTATGATTTTATTCACTGAAGATGAGTAACTGGAAACAGCTGAGCACCAAAGTAAGAAAAAAGGAAGAGTTCGCCAGGTCTCAACTCCATGTGTTTTGAATCTAGTCCCCTCCCATATGAAGAAAGAAAGCTCCTAAAGTCCATTCTGGGTTTCTTCTTTTACTAGAAAAAGAGAGAAAGGGGAGCTATTCACCAAGAGAGAGAAAAATCAGGCGCTGCCATTAAATGAATGAAAAATATAGAAAAAGGAGGAGAGCAGAGGGCTTTTCCTTCATACCTGGGCAGCCCAGGGTCCAGGAGAGCTGCTAGAGGACTGCCCATATGGCTCTGTGTGCTAAACACTTATAATTACTCTTTATTTTCCAAGTTGCTGCCTTCAGAGCAAAATTAAATTGATTAACATCATCAAACACATTTCATAAGATATATAATTGTATATGCTGGAGGAAACCAGGGTACTACAGGTATCCACCAGTCTGCACAAACAAGCAAATTTTATGGTCAGATGGCAGTTGGAGCAAAAAGGAAGCCTTTTAGAGATGCCGTGGATTGGACAGAAAAATGACTGGATTCATGAGATGAGGCTATGTTGAGTAGCATGAGCAGAATTATCTGACAGAAGCAAGACAGCTAGACATTGCTTTAGATGAGGAAGCAGCAGACGGGAGTGAAAAGGAATAGGAATAGGAATAGGAGTCTGGACAGGGAGGTGTCTATTTACAGATACCTTGATGAGAAAATCAATCTGGAATAGAGAACAGCAGACATGGAGGGTGAGGTCTGTAGAAGTGAAGTAGAAAAGAAATTTCTGTCTTATAATGAAGGGAAAAATGAAAAGCAAGGTGTAACTTGAAGATGGAACAGGAAACCCATGGTGAAAGTCTGATCTATATGTGATATCAAGTCAAACTGAAGTGAAGAATGAGATTGTGTACATCTATGGTGACTTACCTCTTTGTGCTGGAAATCCCACTGTCTCCAGAAGTGGCAATAAAAGCTGTTTTGCACTCTGGAAAGCTGAATGAGTCTTGTAAGTAAGGTCTAGAGACAGATCTGTGATTCACTGGCACAGAGGTCATTGTGAAAACAAAGTACCATGTGTCTTAAAGGAGAACCAAGGAAGGAGCCTGAGGGATGCAGTGCTCTTGGCACATGAGGAGCTCACCAATTTTATGGAGTCCTAGAATAATTATGGACCATAGCAAATAATCTTAGCTCCTCCTTAAACTCACTGCTTTCTTCATCTTTGCCCCCAAATCCCTGACTTTTATTTTGATTTTTTTCTAAGATCTTCTATTAGACGTTTATGAGCTCAATGGCTCAGGAAAAAAATGGCTGGAAAAACAAACAAACAAACAACAAAAGCAAACAAAAAACCCCACCATACCCAGGCCCTTCAATCTTTCTCATCCCCATAATCTGCTTGGTGATTTGTTTTTTGCTCACTAGCTGTCTAAATGTACTCACCTCTTTTCCAATCTGCCTTGGCCCTGGACCACACAGGACATTCATGAGTTTCCCCTATCTACCTTCTTACATGGCCATCAATTTCAGTCACCCAACTACAAGGAAGCCTGGACTTTCTCTAGTAGAAGCCACTGTCTCTGACTCTGAATCTTCTTAATACCTCATTGGAGCCTGTGTTCTTTTAGCTTTAGTCTTTTTTTGTTGACCAAATCTCCCTTTTCCTCCTTTCAATTTCCCAATTTGTGTTTCTTCCTCAAGAAACATCATGTCCTAGGTGCCTGGGTGGCTTAGTCAGTTAAGGGTCCAACTCTTGGTTTTGGCTCAGGTCATGATCTCATGGTTTGTGAATTCAAGCCCTGCATTGGGCTCTGCCCTGACAGTGTGGAGCCTGCTTGGGATTTTCTCTCTCTCCCTCTTTCTCTCTGCCCATCCCATGCTCTCTCTCTCTCTCTCTCTCTCTCTCTCTCTCTCTCTCTCTCAAAATAAGTAAACAAACTTAAAAAAAAAGGATAATAATGTCCTAAAAGAATTGCAGTCATTACTCCCAGGAAGAAGGTAGTTGGCTTCTCAAGAACTGCTAAAGCCAGTGGAAGTTGAACTGCCTTAATGTGGACACTTCCTGGTCCTCTGGCTCGTCATCTTCCTGCCATTTTCCAGGCCAAACTGTTTGGGATTGGGTTTAAGGTCAATCTAAGGAGAAGATTCAACCCTTGATATACAGGGTGCAGGGCAATGGGCAATGGCAGGAGGGGGTCTTCTAGATACACCTGAGAGAGGGAAGGAGAACGGAAGCCATGAGAGTAGGGCCAGTGAGAGCTGCATAAAAAGTATTATTTACCTCAGCATATAAATGAACCACAGTCCCACTTTATTTCTGATTTAAGGTTGAGCAGAGAGAAGATAAAAAAAAAAAAAAACATCTCTGCAGAAAAGGAAAGTAGACAAACAGTATAGCTGGGCAAACCAGACTATCTAGACATACCTTTGCATGTTAAGCAAACCAGGAAGCTCAGAGCTCACAAACAGAGGAAGGCTGAACTTGGGGTATTTGAGGGAGTATTCATGGGAAAGGAACAGGACCACAAGATGAATGTCCATGAGCTTATCTAGGGTAGGAAGAACACTGAGGGGAAAAAGACCCCTTCTTCATGCTGTCTCTGTCCTAACTCCTACTGGAGAGGGAGAGGAAAGTTTCTCTAGAATCTCATGACACTTGCAGTAGGGAGAGGGTGGGGGTGAATGCAGAACCACTTTGGACATGGGAAGTCACAGTGCAGGAGACAGGGAGAGCCAGTTACTGGAGGAGCTTGACATAATTTGCAGGAAAGAGTCCAAAGTGACCATGGCAACGTCCCCGCCACCAGCCCTCGTCCACCATCTCAATGTCAGTGATGATGTCATCAGGATCAAAGGAAATCTCGTCACTTCCCTCTGGGGAGGAAATGGGTGGGATATTAGGATGGTCAGACCATAATCCTTCCATTCCTGTGCCCACTTTAAACTGCAGGGAAAGAAGGGCACCACTGTTCTTGATGCCAACCCTGGGTCTTTCCCTGACCCTCAGAATCCGTATCCCTCTCTTGTAGTAAGGGCCTCCAGGCACCAGACCCCTCAGGCCACTCCAAACCTACCTCCTTGGTAATCATACAGGGCTACAGCTGAGATCCCTGCTCCAGCCCCAGCTGGGTAGCCAGATGATTCTGCATAAAGAGAAATATAAACATGGTCTCAACAACATGGAAGGAAAACAGGTCCTTCTGGGTAAGGGGGGAAATGCTCTTCCTTTTACCCTCCCCTGGACTGGATACAATTCAGGAGCTGCTTCCCCCACCCCCACCACTCACCAGCCATAGTGGAGGCAAAAGCGGGATTCTCGGGTTCGAGTACATCCTCATAGTCTCCATCTGGTTCACCATCCTGCTCATATCTGTCCATGTCTCCAATATCCTCATAGTCATTCTCAGGCTCAGGCTCAGGCTCAGGCTCAGGCTTGGGCTCAGGCTCAGGTTCAGGCTCTGCTTCATACACTGGCTCTTCCTCCAACTGCAGGCCTTCCAGAGTCCTGGGAGGCAGGGCCGGGGGCTCCTCATCCTGAGAAGGGACAGCGTGGCTCAGAACAACTTCCACTCACCAGGAACTGCCTCTCCAAAACTTCCCATTGGAGGACTGCTAAGACCCCACCTTTCACCATCCTACCACTTCTACCCTCCACCCTCACCTCCACCTAACAGACTCTCCTAGGGAACACAGGCTTTCATTCATCTTTATTCCTCAACCTCATCCCATACCTACCCACTCAAAATACCTACCAAGAGATGATAGGAGGAAAATGTAGAAGGTGTAAAGAGTGGGAAATGGAAAGTAAGTCTGATTCCTTGAATGACCAGGAAAAAAGTGAAGCAAAACACATTGTTGAGAATACCACAGCTAGGATGACTAACTGTCCTGATCTGCTCAGGACTAGGTGGCCCCCAGAATGCAAGACTTTCAGTGCTAAGACCAGGACAGTACCAGACAAACCAGGATGGTTGGTCACTTCATATGGCCCACCTTTCCAGGACGTGAGGAGATGGGGAAGGGGCAGAGGATCTTTGAGGCCCTACTCACCTCTGGGGGATTCTGCCTCAAGGGCAGGGTAGGTACTGGGTGTTCCCTACTGATTCTCACAGGCCCAGACTCTGATGATGGACAGCTCCCTGCTGGAGGCCAGGCCTGTGGAAAATAAAGTATCTCTCTTATAAGTATGCAAACCTCTGTCTTCTCTCTTATACTTCCCTTCCTGTCTCTGCCAATCCAAATCAATCATCCCTCTAGATGGGTTCCAACCTGAAGTAACAGCTCCATCCTCTTGTTCCTGTAGCAATGACTGGCTGCACGGCCAAATATGCAAATCTTGGTCTATGTAAATCTTGGGTTTTTTTCCCTTTAACATTTTAATATATATGAGGCCCAATCACTCAGACTGAAATCCTCCTGAAGATGGAGATAGACTTTGCCCAACACCAGGGAGGCCTGTGCCTTATTTTCTACTAATGATTTGGACTCTTTCGGCTATCTGAGCAAGGAAGCCGGGATGTGAACCCCAGAAAGCTAAACACTCACCTCTGAAGAGATTTTCTTGGGCAATGGGGCTGCCACCTCTGGCTCTCTCACAGTGTCCACTGGCTCCTTAGCCTCATGACTCATCTTTACCAGGGCCTTTCTCTCCTGTTGCTGCCTGGCTATCTGCTGTGCTTTTTCTTCTTCCTCCCGCTTCCTCTTCTCCTCAGCCATGGACTCAAATTTTGCCTTCAACCCACGAGCACCACTAGAAGCTGCAGACACAGGCAAGAAGAATTAGGATTGTCTTGGATCAGGTGTGGTGGGGATGGCACTTGAAGGAAGAAAAGGAATTGGTTAAATATCCAGGCAGAGAACAGATGGAGAGAGAACTCATGGGAGGGAAGGTAAGAGGCACTGATGGAGGAACAAGGGGGTTTTAGGAAAAGAATGTAGCCCTGCAGCCCAGATTTCCATATAGCCAAGCCATGCAATCTCAGACTCTTTTTTTTTCTAAATTATAAGCTTTGTTTTCCTAACCAGCATCCTTCTCTATCCACATTCCTTAAATCTGTATGACCTCTGACCACCACCCACCCTCTCCTTCCCCATCCCAAGTTCTTATCCTTCTGTATTCTTCCCAGATGCCTCCCCAACTCTCCCTCCCTATGTTCTCTGCTCACAGTTTCTTCCCAATGTCACTCTATCTCTCTACCTATTTAACCTAGTTTTTCTAGGAGAGAGAATTTGGGAATATAAGGGCAGAATCAAGTCTACTTCAGCTAGTTTAGGTAGTTAAAGGCATGGATGGGGTAGTCTAGGCATAAGAAAGAATGAGAAGGGAAAGGTGATTGAGGAACATAGATAAAAGGAATTGTTAAGACTCACCAGCCTCTATGGGTGTCGTCTTTTTGTAAGCTGTAGTTGGGGCCTCCATTTCATTGAAGCCAACGGCGCTCTGTAGAGAGGAGAACAATATGCACAGTGTCGGGAGGAGAAGGGAATGGTAATGACCCCAAATCAGTATTGGATATTGGGGTCACTATAGGAGGTATCCCTAACCATTTAATGCTCAATAGTTAAACAGGGTATTACTATATTGTTCTGTGGCAGAGAGTGGGGTAAGGAAGTTCTAAACTGGTGGGCTCTGCTCCCCTTTTTGAAAGCTCAGTATACTTAGAACTTCACATCTCTTAAGTCCAGTTGCCTAGAATGCAGCAGGGCTCAGCCAATGCAAGAAGAGGAACTGGTGTGAATGGAATAGAAATAGATTATAGATTGAATTAAGCAATGCCTAGCAATTAATGAAATTTCAAGCCTCACCTTTCCCTGATTTTTATCTGTGTTTCTGTCTCTCTCTGACACCCTTCCCCTATTCTCTTTCTTTAAAGCTCAGGCTTTAGAAGACTTGCTCATTAGATGCTGAAAGCAGTCAATGGGGAGTGTAGGATTACAGCTCAGGACTCTTACTTTTCTTATCTCAATACACTTCAGGTGCAGTTTAGGAAACTTTTCTGAAGACTCTGGTGTTCTAGTGCTTTACCTTATCCACTCGGTCCTTCTGGATTCCATACTGACCACCAAAGCCCTTGGCATAATCTGCAGGACAGAGAGATCTGAGAGTCATAAGAGGAGTTAACATGCTAGGAACATATAGGGAGAGGAGTGATGGGAAGAAAGCCCAGATGACAGGAATATGGAAAACAGAGATGGATAAGGAAGAGTGAGAATCAAGGGTAGAGAAAAGCCTGGATGGAAGGAGACAGAAAAGGAGAGGGAGAAAAACAGTTAAAAGAAAATGGACAGGAGAGAGATATGAAGAGGGAAAGATAAAAAGAGAGAAGTGGCAGAAAAGGAAGTAATATAAGGGAAGAAATGGGGAAAACATAAGGAGGTTCCTCCAGCCATCCCCTGTGTGTCCCAGGGAGGAGAGAGACCTCTCTGTCTTTGTGAGGCACAGGGGCCTGTGAGACTCAAAGACAAATCGCCCACTTGTCATCACCCAGCCTGTTTGTCTTTATCCCTTGCTCAGTGACCCCTTCTCTTTGGCCTCTTCTGTCCTGCCACGAATCTTGCTGCTTTCCTCTCTACCCTCTTAGTTTCCCCCAAACCATCCCATATACATACACTTGCCCTTTATACAACCATCTCCACTGCACCTCTGCACCTCTGTATTCTGGGTTCTTTGTGTCAGCTTCCAGCAAGGAAGGAAGGGGGCTGTAGGCTACCGTGTGACCTCCCTCTCTCCAATCCCAACTCACCTCTCTGGGACTCGTGCTTCTCTGTCTCTCCCTTGTAGTCATATCCCAGAGCTGCCTTGTCCCGTTTATCCTTCTCTATCCCATAACGGCCTCCAAAGCCATGAGAGTAATCTGTGGTGGAAGAAGTAGTCATGAGAGACCACTCTCAGCCCACAGGAAGGTGCTGTGGGAGAGAGAAGTCAGGTGAAGTGGGTGCAGGGGGGCTAGGGGCCTGGGAGGAAAGATGGGCCAGCGTCTAGGTGAATTAAAGACAAACAGTGTCCTAAGCCATCTTTTGGAAGCTTTAATTCAACATTGGTCACTCCTTTCCTCTTCTCCTTTACTTCCATCTCAAGATGAGAAGGGCATTTCATTCTTCTCCCTTATTCAAGGAAGGGGAAAGTATAGAGAATATAAAGAGACACTTTCAGGGGGAAAAAGGCAGATACATATGAAATGTAGCCTGTTCTTACTCCTATATAAACACTCAGAAATATCTGCTAAAATATAACCATCTTTCTTTTTTATAGTGAAGCTCAAATGGAAAGAAAAAAATCATGGCTCCAGAAACAAAGAGATGAATCAAAGCAGTAGATATGAGAGTAATTATGTGCTGACTTAGAAAACCTAAGGATGTTTTAAGTCCCAAAGTTAGTGCCTAGGGATTAGGATGTAGGGTCAGCGATTCTTATACAAGAACAGGGGGCTGGTGAGCAAGAAATGACAATCTTCCTGCTGTTATAAAAGAGTTCTAGAAAAATTCTACTTATTTGTCCAGGGAAATGTTGAGGGGGGGTGTCGTTTGTTCAGCATTTGTTAGCAGGAAATTTTACCTATGGGACTTGGAAACTCCAGGCCTACCCTGAATATGTAGAATGCAAATTTCCAGTTATACACTACTTATATTACACAGGAATCTTAAACTGAGAAATTAATTTCATGCTGGTCTAGGAAAATATATACCACAGAAAGAATAAGCATTGGAAAGATGCCAGGAATATGAGACAGAGTAGACCTCCATACAAAATGCATTATGAGACAAGAGAGCTATAACACAATAATAAGAGAACAAATCATCACTTATGAGGAATATGTATGCTGGTATAACCTATTAAATGAGCCCAAATTTATATGTAAGCAAAAACTGACAGAAACAGAAATAGAAATAGAAATCTGTGATCCTAGATGAAAATATTAACACTCCTGGCACATTAATTGATAGAATATTTAGACAAAAAGAATCTAAAGTATAAGTATAGAAGGTGCAAATGACATTATCATCTAACAAGACCGAATTGACATTTACAGAACATTATATCCCAAAACTGCATAATATACTTTTTTTATGCACACAGAACATTCACCAAGATAGACCATATGCTTGCCTCTAGAATAAGTTGTAATACATTTCAAAAAGGTTGAAATATTAGATATCATATTCTCTTAACATAACAGAGTTAAGTTAGAAAATTCTTCCAATACCTAGAAAATAAATAACACACTTCTAAATAACCCATGGGTCGAAGAAAAAATCAAAAGAGAGCTTAATAAAAATGAAAACACACAAGACATGTAGAATGCAGCAAAAGCATACTTAAAGGCAAGAATATAATTTTAAGTACCCATACATGTTACTATACTTTGTCTAAATCCATAGAAAGTACAACACCAATAGTAATCCCTAAGATAAACTACAGATGAACTTTGGATGATTTTGATATGTCAATGTAGGTTCATCCTTGGTAAAAAAAAAACAAAACAAAAAGTACTACTGTGGTGAGTGATGTTAATAATGGAGGAGGCTATACGTATGAGGGGATGATTGGGAGGAGTGTATGGGAAATCTCTGTGCCTTCCTCTCAATTTTGTTGTATATTTAAAACTGCTCTAAAAATATAAAGTCTAGGGGGAACCTGGGTAGTTCTGTCAGTTAAGCATCAGACTCCTGATTTCAGCTCAGATCATGATCTCACTGTTTGTGGGCTCTGCACTCACTGTGCCAGAGCCTGACTCGGATCCTCTGTCTCCCTCTCTCTGGCCCTCTCCTGCTCATTCTCTCTCTCTCTCACACTCTTTCTCACTCAAATATATACAAAAATTTGAAAAATTAAAAATAAATGAATAAAAATATAAAGTCTATGATGGGATACCACCTCACACTTGTCAGAATGGCTAAAATTAACAACATAGGAAACAACAGGTATTGGTAAGAATGCAAAGAAAGGAGAACACTCTTGCACTGTTGGTGGGAATCCAGACTGGTACAGCCACTCTTGAAAACAGTATGTATCTTGCTCAAAAAGTTAAAAATAGAGCTACCCTATGGCCCAGGTATTTACCCAAAGGATACAGAAATACAGATTCAATTGGGGTACATGCCCCCAGATGTTTATAACAGTGTTATCAACAATAGCCAAATTATGGAAAGAGCCCAAATGTTCATCAACTGTTGAATGGATAAAGATGTGGTTGTGTGTGTGTGACACACACACACATCACACATACACATATATACAGAGGAATATTACTCAGCCATCAAAAGAATGAAATCTTGCCATTTGCAACAACATAGATGGAGCTAGAGAGTATTATGCTAATGAGTCAGTCAGAAAAAGATAAATATCATTTGATTTCACTCATATATGGAATTCAAGAAACAAAAAAGATGAACACAGGGGAAGAAAAAAGAAGAGGAAGGCAAACTATGAGAGTTCTGTAGAGAACAAACTGAGGGTTGCTGGAGGGGAGGTGGGGAGAAGGGTGGGCTGAATGGGTGGTAGTTATTAAGGAGAGCACTGTGATGTGTAAGTGATGAATCACTAAATTCTACTCCTAAAACAATTATCATACTCTACGTTAACCAACTCAAATTTAAATAAAAACTTGAAACAATTGGGGCACCTGGGTGCCCTCTCTATCTCTCAATAATAAATAGACATTTAAAAATTTTTTAAAGAAGAAAACCTTCCACAGAAAAAATAAAGCAGAGAGACAAAACATGTTTCCCACAAGGAATGATGGTTAGACTACACACAAGAGATGCCAAAGAGGATGAAATAATACCTTGACAGTGATAAAGGGAAAGGAACAATGAAGAATGGAGCAAAAAATATGTTTTAGACAAAGGCTGGGAGTTCCTTCATAAGCTCTCACTGAAAGAATTGTCAGAGGATATACTTTAATAAGAAGTAAATAGAAGCTAGGAGGAAACAATGAAATACAATAAATAGCTAGGAAGCTAGTAAATATGTTGGACAATTTAAATAAGCATTCACTAAATAATAATAATGATTCATTTTTGTAACATTTAAAAACACATGGAATCCTGGGCACCTGGGTGGCTCAGTCAGTTGAGCATCCAACTTCAGCTTAGGTTATGATCTTATAGTCTGTGAGTTCAAGCTCCGTGTTGGGCTCTGTGCTGACAGCTCAGAGCCTACAGCCCGCTTGAGATTCTGTGTCTTCCTCTCTCTTTGCCCCTCCCCTGTTAATACTCACTCTCTCTCTCTCTCTCACTCAGAAATTAATAAAAACATTAAATGAAACACATGGAATCCTTACACTGGGCAACAATTGACCAGTTGGTACAAAGAATGTAGGATGTAGAAGGAATATAATTAAATTATTATACATTTTCTTTATTACTCAGGAAGAGATAGTGATTAATTTTAAACTTAAGTAAAAAATGAGTGTTAAAACTTAGGGATAACTTCCTAAAATAAAGAATAGAATACATTATTTTCAATCCATTAGAGAGAAAGAGGTACTAAACAATCTCATAGAGATAAAGAAGAAAGAAGCAAATACATGCTTGGATTTAAAAATAAATACAATGGTGGGAACTGGGTCATGGAACTAAAGGGAGTTGACGACAGCTATTGGGAGGTGAAGTCTGAGCTGAATAGGTCAATCAGATTGCAAAGGTTGAAGCACAGGTCCTTACCTTTCTGAGATGCATGCTTCTCCACTTCTCCTTTGTAATCAAAGCCAACTGCTGACTACAGAGAAAAGGAGAGAGGATTGGTTAGAACTGGAGCTTATAGATTTCCCCTCCCTCACATATCTTACCCCTAGTTCAGACCAGAGGATAGTTTATAGGAGCTCAGGGCTGAGAATGAGGATTTGACCTAGAAAAGATGGCATCCTGACCTGACAGGCTGGTGGAGCGGCAATGTGCTACAGAGCAATGAATGTGGGCTCTATGGGTTCATCAGCTCTTTATTCAACTCCCAACCCCACTTACCCTATTTATAGTTGTTTAACCTTATGTATACCCTTTAACATTACTGAGCCTTAGTCTCCTGAAATATGAAATGAAAACAGGTAAATCTGCCTTACTAACCTCAACTATAAAATGGGAGAAATGATCCCTCTTTATTTGGGATAGTGTGAGTAATAAATGGGACAAGGTATGTAAAGTGTTTGCATTGTATCATTCAGTAAATTAGTACTTTTCTTCCTAACTCTCATGATACTAACATGAGATTACACTATAAAGCACTACTTACATGTAAGAGATATCCTATTCCTAATTGATTATACTGTGCCTCTTCTCTTTCCCTAAGTGGCAGGGGAAACCCAGAGATGTGGTTTGGTGGAATGAGAGGCACCTAGGAGAACCTGGATCCTAGCTGCTCCAGGACTGGATATGTTGGCCAATACCTAACATCACTCATAGCTACATGCCCATCTTGCTCAGTACCTATAGGCCTCTAAGCAAGACTAGATTTTGCATCTCAAGAGCCATTACTATATATTGTTTCTTGATTTACATGACACATTGACGGTTTAGGTAATTCAGTTTGTGGCTCAGGAGGCAGAAGATGAAAGAAAGAACAATGAGTGATCAGGCAAAGACAAGATGGAAGGGAAATTCCATCCTGGTTAGAGAAGAACATTCCATGTTCCATATTCCATTACAGTCTTTAAAAAAATTACCCTCTATGTTCTTCCTTTTCCCTTCAGTATATTCTGAACTTTTCTGCTCACCCCCCTACAATGCAAATAACAGTCTAATACTTAGCTTTAAGGATTCAGGCCCTCTTAATTAACAACTGTAGGTAAAAAGAAAATCTCAGCTAGCTGCAAAGGAAATGTCTTCCCTGTGTGAAGCTGCAAGGGGAGAGACACAATTCTGCACCATAAAAAAACGAGATCAAAGAGTCAGTACAATCTACATAGGTGTGAAATGAGAACATTAATGAGTTATCAATAGTATTCTCTTGACCACTCTATAATTTTAATTGTACTGTACTTTTTCTCTCTTTTTAAGACTACTTTTTTTTTTTTTTTTTTTTGTATAGAGGAGCCTTTAAGATCTCTGGACTTCATAGATTTGGTGCTAAATCCTGTGAAAAGTAACCTTTACCTTCTAAAAACATTACAACCCTAATTAGCTGTTTTACTTGTTTGTTTGCTCCTGTGGCCATAATACTTAAGCTGACTCTTGTGTTCTGAAAGGCATAAATAATAAGGTTTTGATGCTTGAACAAAAGAGGATCTTTGGAATTTCCCTTGTCTTTTTTTCATGTATGTAGGTATAATAAAAATTAATGGTTTGATTCCTTATCAAAACAGAGTGTGAGAATCTTTGTCTCATTTAAATTAACACTATTGAGCTCAGCATGTGGCCTCCAAAAATGGCACAAAGGAACTTACTGAAGAAGGTTATGGGAACTATCCTCATGATGGACCCTCCTGAGTCCACTGCCCTCTTTCCATAGGAGAAGTGTAGACCCACATTCAACATTATCAGAGCTGGGTAGCACAGGGACTTACCTTGTCTGCTCTGTCCTTCTCAACTCCATATTTGCCCCCAAAGCCTCTGGCAGCATCAGTCTGAGAAGAGTGTTTCTCTACCTCAGCAACATATTCATGGCCCACAGCACTCTAAGATGATCAGATGGAATGAATGAAAGACAAAAATGACTGTAAAAATTAAAATGATACAGACATCTGTTGGCATTTAAGAATACCAGAAATTCCATTCTGGGTCAGTCATAGCCTCCACCAGTGTATCACACAAGGAATATTCTATTAGAGAGAGCAAGGTTACTTTTTCAGGAGGTTCACATATCCTGAGTCTTCTTAAAACCATTAGGAACCTATCACTCAGAAATTCCTATAGGAATGGGCTGGGAACCATCAAGATAGACACGAAGTAGGCAGAATAGTGATTCAGCCAGAAACAAAAAGAAAGCTAAAAACAAGGAATTTATGGGTCAAAATAAAATGAAGTAGTTATTAAAGAGAGATCAAAGGGGACTGACTGACGCCATAGCCAACATTATGTATTTCACTAAAACAACCAAGTTTTAGTGACAAGTACTTTTGTTCTGGATTCTAATTTTCTGTGTGACCATCACATTTCAGAAGTGCCACTTGAGCCCTGATAATTAAGTGACCGACTCTGCACCAATGGGGGATGGTAGACAATACTGTTAAGTAGTCCAAGAGGGCATATAAATTTTCCATTCTCTTCCACTTTTTACTCCATCTATTGTTTTATTTTCTATTTGGTTTTTAAAGGTTTATCTCTCCTAATATTTTGATATGGATATTTTAATTATCTGGGAATTAATTAGTACTTCAAATAATGCAGAGTCCCAACTAAGAAGAAAGTAGAAATCCTTTCCTTTCTCCTCTATTTTGAATCTGATGCTGGGACAAACATCAATACAGAGATTGATGTGACATTGCCCTATCTGAGCTCGTAGGAACTCATTTTGCAGTATTTTTAAGTCTGTGTAAGTCAACCTTGCTTGTGAATTCAAGAATGCATGAATGCTTATCTATTTAGTATTTTTCCTAGGAATTTTGTGGAGAATACAATGCCTACATTACACTTTACACAATGACAAAACAAAACACTTTTTGAGGGTGCACTAAAGGCTTTTCATTGAATTTTTTATTCCTCCTTGGAGATAAAATGTTTTTTGTTATAGGAATATATCTATATCTTTGAGATTAGGAAAGTCAATGGAAATTATGATTTATAATACAACTTTTTAATCATACTTTAGTGGTAGTTAGTAGATAAAGGAAAACAATATTTGTGTTTGATGGAATCTAATGAATAAATTCACATCAATATTTTTCACATGTGCACATCATATAAGGTATAATATATATATATAGAAAGAACACTAAATACACAGTAAAGAAAATAATAATAAGTTGCAGCATCAACATACGATACAAATATTTGAAAACAGTAAATGATTTTAAGACAAATCTTTCCTTTCTCTAATTGAGACCCTGTTTCCTCAGAAGTTACAGCATGGCTGGGCCTACCAGGGGCCAGCCCTGTTAAATTCTTGGACCCCATCTTCTACCATCTATATTTATGTATTGAAACCAGGAAAAAAATGATACAAATAATATGTGGACATTTTCTTTTAAAGCCCAAATGGATGCTGTACATTTGAATTCATTTTAAACCATAATACCAACAAATGGATGAATGTTTTATCTTTAAGCAAACATCTTTCTTTCAACTCACCTTGTCCATTCGGTCTCTTTCCACCCCAAAACGACCTCCATACCCATGGGATGCTTTGGGCCCTGATTCCATCTCCTTCTTCTTGAGAATATCATGTTCCTCTGACACTTTGTTCCTCAGCTGGTGGATGCTGAAAGTAACCAAATGACAGAGACTCATCTAGCACAAGTCAATGAACTTTCCCTCCCAGAAAAATGGAAATCTTGAGATGTGCTGTTTATTTTTAGCAAGAACTTGAGCTCCCAAAGTATATCAGTGCTGGGACTGGGAGTAAGAGATTAATGTGGCCTGTATACCATAGTCTGATTTAAGCTCTTCACAAACCAATAATATTTCCTCTAGTCTGTTAATTTGCCTACTAAATAACCTTTTGATACTTGCCCCATTTTTCATATTCCTAAATATTAGAGGACAGTGATACCAATTATATTCTAGTAACTGGGAAGTTATTTTCCTTCTGAATGGGTCTGCTTTCTAGCATTAGATCCTCTCTACCAAGAAGCACAAAAATATTTATATACCCCTTTACTCAGACTCTAGTCCTGAGAATCTATCTCAAGGAAATAACTTTAAATATGGCAATTTTAAATATCATTAATGTCTAATAATATTCACTGAAACACTGAATATAATAGCAAGAACTAAGAAACAATTTATAGGGCTAATACTTGGAGAAGAGTTAAGTAAATTGCAATATTTCCTTTCAACGACACACTAGGAAGTCATTAACAATGACAGGAGAGATGTAGCTTTGGGAGATTATCTATACATTAAGTATTTGGTGTATATTTTGGTAAAAAAAAATGGATGCCCTTTGTCTCCAACCCCAAATCTAAAATTCCTAAAACTAAAATCTAATAAAACAAACAATAAGCAGAATCAGACCTATAAACACAGAAAACAAACTGATGGTTGTCACAGGGAATGGGCAAAATGGATGAAGGGGAGTAGAAGATGCAGGTTTCCAGTTATAGAATAAATACGTCATAGAAATAACAGTCACAGCATAAGGAATATAGTCAACGGCATTATAATAGCGATGTAACTTGACAGATGGTAGCTATACTTGTGAACACATCATAATGTATAAACTTGTCAACTCACTAAGTTGTACACCCGAAACTAACGTAACATTATGTATCAACTATACTTGTATGAAAAAAAAGCCAATAAAAAGCAACAAAATTCACTCTTATCACTAATTGTTGTAACACTTGAAGATGCAAATAAACTTGGTTTGGGACACCTCCATCCCTAAGAGAACGGAACACCAAAAGGAGGCATTCTCCTTCTTACTTCACTTTCATCTTGACCGTGAGGATCGAGAGCACCTCTGCATGTCTGTCTGCTCTGAGGAGATGAAGTGATAGGTCAGGACCAGCACTAACACCAATAAGGGATAATCAGTATGGATACTTGGTCACTTATAAGCGCTTCTGGGGATTCTTAGGAACATTTGGTCCAGAGAACCCCAAATTAAAAAATTTTACTTCCTGCAGTAAGAAAAACAGGTTTAAGGAATTGAGGCAGTGATGTTACTGGGACTTCACCAGTTCGGGAAAACCAGATACACTGGTTACAGGTAGAATGGCCTTCCCACAGCAGAAATTCTCACTTTCATGGAGGAATAGATCCATCTGGTGGCCTTGTAGTATAAGGCCACCAAAAGCCTTTTTTAAAAGCCCTCTTGGCTTTAGTCACAGTTAATTTTAGAAAGCTGGCTTTGAGCCAGATGCAATTAAGCTAAGAGCTGGAAGGACACCTGTTCCGTGCCCGCTAAACCCTCTGGCAGCAGTGGAGGCAGAGATCCTGTGCTGCTAGTTCAATAGCACTGACACTTTAGAAATGTCTGTGTCAAAAGAGCCATTAGTTCCAAGAACACGTAAATGACTGTTATTTCCCAACCAAAATATTCAGATGAAGAATGACAAAAAGGAGGCTAAACATTACTTTCAAATGAGGAAAATGTGCAAAGTTTTAATGAGTCCAATGATTGCCACATGGGTCTTAACTATATCATCATTAAAACAAGTTTTTAAAAGAGATTTAAAAATGAGATTCGGGAATTTCCACCTAATGGATGACAGCGAAGCTAATCAGAGGATTATGTCAATAGATAATACAATTTAAATAAAAATGTTGGGGCCAAAGAGGACCAACTTCTTATCAAATTCTTTAGAATATAGCTGAAGCCACTCTAAAGAGACCTTATTATATTCGTACTTCATTCAATAAATATTAATTAAACTTCTGAGTGTAAGGCACTTCTAAGCTGTGAGGATACAAAGATGATTACTGTGTATGGAGATAGTGGTCAGGTGGAAGAGATACAAAAAGTTACAATCCAATGTGCTAAACCACACGCCTAACAAACTTGACACATTAACTCTCAGATGCCTATTTTAAGTTTTAAAATACCTGGGAATTTGATGAAGCAATGCAGTTTATGGGAACCAAGTGAAATCTTAAAGGATCTTAAAGATGAACTATGAGAAGAAATAGATCTTTTTTTGTTTTTTTTTAAATGTTAATTCATTTTTTGAGATAGAGATGGAGACAGAGCATGAGCGGGGCAGGGGCAGAGAGAGAGGCACACAAAAGTGGAAGAAAGCTCCAGGTTCTGAGCTTTCGGCACAGAGCCTGACACGTGGCTCAAACCCATAAACTGTGAGATCATGACCTGAGCCGAAACCAGCCGCTTAACCGACTGAGCCACCCAGGCGCCCCTGATCTTTTTGTTTTTCTTACAATAATAAAAGCACAGAGATCATTCACACAGACTAAGATTTTATCCACAGATCATATGATCATAAACATGAAAACCTAAAGAATATACAAAATATACTACCAGAACTATTAAGTACACTGGGCAAGTTCACAGGATACAAGGTATTTTTAAATCAAGGTATGTACATTGTTTCCTTAGACATAATGCTACTGTATACTTAATAGAGCACAATACAATGCAAACATAACTTTTATGTGTACTGAGGAATTAAAAAAATTAATTTTACTTGCTTTATTATGATATTTGCTTTATTGTGAGGGCCAGACACCAAACCTGCAATATTGCTGAGATATGATTATACTAGCCATGGACATTTAGAAATTAAAAGTTAAAAATAAATGCTATTTATCCTCCCATGAAATCACATGAAATATTTTAGCATCAGTTTAACAAAATATGTCCTAGATTTAAACATTGAAAAATATTACTGAAAAAATTAAAGAAAACAAATAAATCCATGTTTATTTATGGACAGGAAAATTCAAGATCATTAAGATACCAGTTTTCTCTAAAATGATCTATAGATTCAATGCAATTTCAACCAAAATATGATCAGACATTTTTATAGGAATTTGACTAGTTATTCTAAAATATATATAGAAATGTAAAGTCCTGGGATAGTAAAGAGTTTTGTATTTATTTTTTTAGTTTAGAGAGAGAGCACAAGTGGGGGAGAGGGGCAGAGAAAGAGAGAGAATCTTAAGCAGGCTCCAGGCTCAGCACAGAGCTCAACATGGGGCTCAATCTTACCACCCTGGGATTATGATCTGACCTCAAACCAAGAATCAGACACTCAACTGACGAAACCACCCAGGTAACACTTGAACAGACACTTTAAATGAAGATATATGAAGATACACGAATGACACATAACAAGATGCTCAATACAATTAAGCATCAAAAAATATAAATTAAAATGACCACAAGAGTGATAAAAATTAAAAATACTAACAATACCAAGTGTAGACAAGCATGTGGAGCAATTGAAATCCATACATTATTGGTAGGAATAAAATATGGTAAATTCCTTTCAGTTTGGTAATTTCTTAAAAAAGTAAATGCATACTTATGGCTCAGCAGTTCTATTCTAAGATATTTCCCAAGAAAGATCAAAACACATGTCAACAAAAAGATTTGGACCCAAATGTTCATACAGCTTTATTTGTAATAGTCCCAAATTGTTAAGAACCCAGATATATCCATCAGCAGGGGAATGGATAAACCAAACTACGGTGTACCCATATAATGGGAAACTACTTGACAGTAAAAAGGAACAAAAGTCTGAAACACAAAGACCATGGATAGATCTCAAATAATCATGCTGAGTGAAAGAAGACAGATACAAAAGAATATATTCTGTATTACTGAATTTACATAAAATTCTAGAATAGGCAAAACTAATGTATAGTGACAGGAAGCAGCTCAGTGTCTACATCCAGCCAGGGGTGGCCATGAGATGTATGAACTGTAAAGAGGCACACGAGCATGAGAGGGCAAGAGTGGCAAAAAGAAGATGGAAGAAAGGGCCAGAGACTTGGAAATCAGGCAGCTCCTAGGAATCACTAGGTTCCTTGCAGCTGCCTGGCCTAAGACTTCTCTATACAGCAGATGAGGGACAGGTATTATCATTTGAGCTATTCACTGAATTATCTAGCCACTCCCCAAACTAAATATATCTTAGGCAGACTTTAAAAAGAAAGATTATGGTGTGGGGGAGGGAGTGAGATTAGAACCACAATCATTTCCTTTTCCTGCTCTGAGTGATCTCAACTCTGCAACTACTGTTCTCCTCTCCAACTTCCCCCTCCTTTCCAAAGCCCTTAGTGATTCCTTTCTGACCCTAAAGATTGGTTTAGCCCACATTAGCCAGAGAGAATCCCAGAATATTAGAGACTTAAGTATGGAAGGTCCTCTAGAGGTCCTTTCGATCTCAGTGGGAAAACTTAGAATCAGAGAGGAAAAGTGATCTGTCCACGGTCACCTGGCTAAGTTACTAGCAGAGTCGGGGCTTTTACATCTTGGTAGCTTGGGTAAATGGGATGGAAGTGGGTTTTTGTGTAAATATCTCTACCATTTATGCTACCCTCTAGAGATCCAGTAAGGTTAATAAGGTAACATCTAAGGTCACCACATTTTATAATTCCAAGGGTCAATGAATATACTGACTTGTATAACAGTCCAAGTAAACACCACTTAGGAAGAAGAAAGACTGTAATTTTTTTTTTACACATTTATGTTAGGTTTTTAGGAAGAAAATCCAAATTAAACTAATCTATATTAATAAGAAAGAGAAATACTGGGGCACCTGGGTGGCTCAGTTGGTTGAGTGTTCAACTTCAGCTCAGGCCTTTGTCTCTGGGTATGTGAGTTTGAGCCCTGCACTGGGCTTGATGCTATCAGGGCAGAGCCTGCTTTAGACCCTCTGTCTCCTTCTCTCTCTGTCTCTCCCCAGCTTGTGCTATCTCAAAAATAAATAAACATTTTTTTAAATGAAGAGAAATATTATTGAGTGGCTAAGAGGTGTCAAATACTGCACTAGAATGTTGATACATGTTAGCCCATTGAATTTAAACCATATTCTACAGGGTAGCTATTACTATTCCCATTTGATAAACAAATAAACTGAGATTCCAAGAGGTTAGATGTCACATTACATGTAGCTTCAGAACTGTTAGTTGAACCTAACAAACTGAAGCTCTTTCTATATCATGGCAAAGATTTAGCAGCCTTCCTTAAAATGTTCTGCTCCTACTATACGTGAGACAGGCACTGGTTGGAGAAAGATGTGAGGAATGTTGGTATCTTCATCTTAATAGTTCTCAGGATACTAGGGCTGAGTAGTCTTTACTCAGAAAAGGAAAGGGATCTTTTTTTTTTTTAATCAATGAGATTGCAAAGGAGCGTCAAGAAACTTCCTGCATGAATCTGTTCCATTTTTTTTTCATCTTTCCAACTTCTTCCAGAATTGGTTGGTTTGTTTAAGAACAATATTAGTTACAGCTCTTAAGAAAAAACCTTATGTCTTATCAAACGACAATGCATAATATTGAATACTATCAAATTATATAAACACATGCCAAGTTTCATGGTGTGTTGTTTGTACAATGTGGTCATCCACTGACGCTTTTTATATGTAGGGGAAAAGAGGTAAAAACACTATTGTTAGATTGTAGATGGGAGAGTTAAAATGGGGTTTTAAACTATATTAATTTTGCCAATTTGTGTGTAACTATTAATTTTTGCTTTTTAAAACATTTTTATTTTAGAGAGAGTGAGCGAGTGAGAGCGGCAGAGAGATAATCTTAAGCAGGCTCCATGCTCAGCATAAAGCCCAGAGTGGGACTCTATCCCATGACCCCGAGATCATGACCTGAGCCAAAATCAAGAGTCAGATGCCCAACCAACTGAGCCACCCAGGCATCCAAATCTTTGCTGTTTTATTTTTGCTCTTGTTACACAGTTTATTGTGTCTACTTTGCTACTAATATTTGACAATCCAAAGTAGACAGCCCTGCTTAAATGATCCTGAGTAATCCATGGAAGAGAAGAGGGAATCTGTCAATATGAATATATAATATAGCCACAGAAACCCTTAGATATATCTGTAAGTTCATTCTCTCTTACAGTATCAGACTGCTTTGTTTTACTCTCATTTCTGATAAAATATTGGGTTATAATCTTTAAGACCCTTAAATACCATTACTAAAATAGTTTTAATTAATAGGTTTTCCAAGTGTCACACTTATTCAAATTACCATTCATGGTTTCCAGCTTCTGTCAAGTAGTCAAATATAAATTTTTATTTTAAAAATCATCGAGGCCAGGTCTGGGGCCTGATATTGTCCTCTTCTTACAATATCTATTCTGAGTTATTTACCTTAATATTTTAATGAATCCTTCTTGGTCCATCTGAAGTTACCTACCTTCTAGATACACATTTCTATTCACGTGGATAGACAGACAGTAGATAGATGATAGATAAAGTGATACAACCTTAACCAGTATTTGAGCCGCTTCATCTATGAATCTCTTATAATAGACCCACTTGGGGAAATACCATAGTATTAGAAATGAAAGAGAGAATATGTTTGGGGGGTAAGAGGAGAGACATGAAATACACAATGATACACATAGGGGCACCCAGGGATAGGTTCAAGAAACAACAAATGCATAGACACATAGATATTAACTACATTCTCTCCTTTCTTCTTCCCTCACCTTCCCCTGAGTTTCCAAGTTCTTCTCAGGCTCTTCCTACACCCTTTTCCTGCTCCCCAATCCCTTTTGGCACCTACTTGATATGCTCTGCACGTCCAGAGCCTTCAATAGTCTTGGCTCCCCATCGTTGCTCCTTTTCAGAGATGTCATTCTACAAAAGACAGCATTCAGCAATAAGTGATGGCAAGAGATGTGCCACATTGAGAGGCGATGCCGCTGACACACATGTCCTCCAGGTCCCTTGAACCTGTTGCTTCCTTCACTGAAGATCTTCACATTTACCCTACCCTGCCCCCCCCCCCATGTTAAAATTAAACTTGTGGGTTCTGAAACCTCCCTTTCTGCTCTTCATCCCTCACACTTTACCCTTTAGGTCTTCTACAACTTCTGAATCTCCACAAATTACACAGTACTAGCTCATATCCTGGCTCACAGGCCAAAGGAGACCCTTAACCTGTACCTCACCTTCAGCATAGCTTATTATAAGCCATCAATCATAATGTCAAACTCTTCTGCACATGCCCCTCTCCTCTTCAACATCAGCTATCATGTACACCCCACGCATGACAGTCAACTGTCCAACCAGTTAGTTCTACTATGAGGGCTATTTCAATCCCAGATTGTCCTTTCTAAGCTCCCTTAAAGGTTACAGAGTGGCCCAGATGCCTCTCCCTTATCCCCTCACCTCCACCTTTTGTTGATTTTTCCAAGCAAAGCTATTTACAAACTCACCACAAAATCAGGGTCTGTGTCCCAGTCATCACCCTGGGTCTCCACGGAAACAGATACATCATGCCCTACTACAGACTTCCACATCTGAGGATGACAAAATGAGAATTAGGGAGAGAAAATCAAGAGGAGGGAAAACAAGAATGTTAATAGCAGTCCAGTGGTTATGCTATTTTTTCTTAGAATATAATGGAAGCTGAGGCAAAGCAGATGGAAGTTTTAGGAAAACAGTTTTGCTCAGTTAGAGGAGCAGGGAGGAGGATTTATTCATCACAAATTAACATGGTCTAGGCCTAATGAGTCTGGAGAGAGGTCATCATGGATTAGGTAATGTTATAAATACTCTGGGTCTCAAAACGGCTGGGAACATTCTTTTGTCTTGCAAGGCTAGCAGGGCAGTGGCTTAAAGTGGCAATCAATGAGGGGTACTAGGACATCTTTCAAATTAAAGCACCATCCCATTCAAGTTGCTGTATATGACTCCTTGTTATAGCTGCTGAAATGTGTATTGGTCCAGATCCTAACAAGGTGAATGCCTACACTTTCTTCTCTACCACATGCATAGTTCTGTTGAGAAAACTCCAGTCCCAGTGCAAGCTGCTCTCCCATGTCCATTCCAAGAGCAGCTACTGAACAGGTGCATGAGGTCAGTAGGGCAGTCAACTGAAATTCCTGCCCTGAAATACATATAGGGGAGTATTATTTACTGGAAATGAATCACCTATTCTTTAATTTTTAAAAACAGTTCAATTACATGTCTAAAGAAGATAACTGGTTCAAATAGCATGTAATAAATTCTTTGTTTTGAACATTGAGACTTATTAGATTTTTATTAACTAAGTAAGTAATAAAGAAATAGAGAACACTAAGATGAAGGGGCGCCAAATTGTTAGTGTACTGTGGCATCCCCAGTGTTTCCACTCGCCCTGTCAGTTTATGCGTGAGGATCAGCAAGTTGCTCTGCATCTGTGGGATCCTGAATCTCTGTGTGGAGAGGAAACAATGGACAAATGCTTATCTGCTACGGGGGACACTGAAACTTCTTGACCCTGCTACACTTGCTAACCGGCAACTCTCCTGTCTTCCCTCCCTTGGACTCCTCATCCTACTGGTGCCTTTCTCTATGTGCTTCTTTGTCTCCTAAATGAGCCCTCTTACAACTGCTCTGAGGACTCCACAGTGTCTTCACACAGGCTCTCAGACTCCGATTTTCCTTTCCTCTTGGATGCTCCATCTCTCTCCATGCTCTTTGATAGCCTCCTTGGAAACTAGCCCAAGGAATTTGGGGAAAGAGTGGCTAAAGAGATGCAAATAGGACACTGGAGAAGTAGTGACTGAGTCAGCTGCACTATGAGATGAGTCCCTTCCCAGAGCAGCCCTACCTTCCCTTACGGGGCAACAATTATGGACGAGAGAGCAGGTAGATAATGCCTGTGGTCCTGACTCCTGGGCTGCTTTTCACAAAATGACTTCATACAGAAAACTAAAAAGAGAAGTTTCTGCTGTTCCTCTGGGGCCTCAGCCTAACTCACCAAAAAGCCTCCCATCCTTATGTATTTTTGAAACAAAGGGAAGTTTCTGATAGGAAGAGACTATTTGTGTCCTTGAGCTTCTGGCCAGAAATAGAAAAGCCAAGAGGGGCTATTAGAGGTAGGGGACTGGGGAGTCACTTGATGGAAATGGTGCCCAGGATTGCAGGCACAGTTAAGGGCCTCTTCACAAGGCCATCTGACAGCATCAGTAAAGTACATGGACCTCAAGTCAGAAGATCACCCCAGCTCTGTTACTAAGACCCTGTGGGAATAGGCGTAAGGGACTCAACATAGAATATGTACTTACTTGTTAGGTACCAGAGTAGGCAATTAAAAATATTAATCTGGTAAATCACTGAACATCTTTGATATCCCATTTCCCAGGGGAAAATAAACAAAGAGGTTAACCTAGCTAAGTCATCCAGTCCCCTTCATTTTTGACATTCTGGAACAAATTAGCCTGGTAGAACCATCGTCTGGCCTCCATCTGCACTGGTGCTCAGCACTGGCGAACAGCGGCAACTACTTCCTGCTCTGTCACAATGTCTCCTATGTGAGTTTTGGCTCTTTGCAAGACCGTATGCTCTCTAAGGACAGAGACTTGGTCTTCATCTCCTGTGGTCCTACTCCCACCTCTGAGCCTAGGAGACGGTTGTAGATTGTCAGCAGAAATTAATAGTCCTGGATGGCTGCTGCATCATGTGCCCTGGGCTCCCAACCCCCATTTGTTTCCATCCCCATTTGCTCATTATCCACAATCACTCACCCCCAGGCCTCTGGCCATAAAAGTTTAAGAGCCTATCAGCAAGGACTTTCTCTCTCACGGAGGGGATGACTAAGAGCCAGGTAGGTTCCTCTTAATTCAGCTCTTGCCCTGTGCCCCCCAACTCTCCCACTGCGGAGTACCCACCTCCAGGAGTGCAAGTGTCTGCTCTAAGCTCCCAGCTCTTCACGTCGACGCTGGGCTCCCTCGGTACTGCCTCCTCAGAACAAGAAACTGAGCTGCTGCTTCAGTTCCGTATTCAGGTTTTCTGTCATTTCCTGACACCCTGTCCTCTCAGCTACTTCCTGAAGTTTGAGTCAGTTCCTTCTGCTTAGGCACTTAAAAAAAAAAAAAAAAGAAAGAAAACCACCATCAAATGCTTCTGTGCCTAGTCTTTTGCAAGGCTTTGAGGGTCACAGGGAAGTTAAAAGAAACGCTGCTCTTACTCTGAGAGTTTATATCTAGTCAGAGAAGCAAAACATTCACAGAAAACACATGAAAGAATGTTGTAGAACAGCATTCTTGTCCGAAAAAGGTGGGCACTTGCATCTACGATGGTAAAGGAATTTGTGGTAAAAGTAATTCAGTGTGGGGTGAAGTAATCTAGAAAGTCTTAATGAGAAATGTGATTTTTATATGCAGTTGAAGGGTAAAAAGAAACTTGCTTCTACATTACCCATCACACTTACAACGGGTTTGGATACAGATATTCAAATAAGCATTAATCAATTGAATGATGGAACAGAATAAATCACAGGGGAAAGGCAAGCCATGGAGGGAGAAAGTTTCAGAGATTGTTTAGGGGACAGTGGAGTCTGAGCTAACTAGCAAAAAACAAGTCTGAGAGAACTAGATAGTACCAGGTGTTGGAAGGTTTCTGTGGCATTTTGTATTACTGTTCATCAAGATTTGCTTTCCCTCCCTTCCCTTCTGAAGCCAAACTTGCTCAGGTGCCTGATTTTGGCCAATTAAATGTGAGAGGTGAAACACGTCACTGTCTGGTGGAGACTTTAAGACCAGCGCAAGCTCTGCCCTGCTCTCCTGCCCACCGCTCACCAAGGCGACCTGCAGCTCTCAAGTGGTTCCTCTGGCCGCCTGGGTCCCCAGCTGAGAATGGTAACACAAGTAGACTCAACAGCAATCTTTGCTGTTTCAGCTACTAAAAATTGGGGGATGTTTGTTACTGTATCTGACCTAGTCTCTCCTAACCCTGATGCGGAGTTGTCTGATTTGCTCAGTTTTGAGTTCCCCAACAGACTCAAGCAGTGACTAGATGAAAGTGGTCTAGGATACAGTGGAGGTATTTCTCCATTAGAAATAATAAGATTTTAGTCACTTCTTAAGAATTCTATGTCAGTTTGGTGGGCAGTGGTAGTAGTGTATTTCTCTCTCCTGCTTCATGATCTATTTATTATGGCAGCACCAAAATCATTTTAAGGAAAAGATCATTTGTAGAAGGGGAAAAGATCTTTTAGGTCACTTAGAATCCTAATTCAGTGTCAGAAACCGGAGAATGATCAATCCAGATATTGTGACACACCATCCAGGTACAGTTCAAACTCTATCTCTCATTAGCAAAAGTCTCAATTTTTTTTTTTTTTTTTTTTTTTTTTTTTTTAGTTTACTTATTTTGGGAGAGGGAGGGCAAGTGAGCATGAGTGGAGGAAGGCCAGAGGGAGAAAGAGAATCCCAAGCAGGCTCTTCACTCTAGCTCTATTCCATGAACCATGGGATCATGACACGAGCCGAAATCAAGAGCCTGACATTTGACAGACTGAGACACCCAGGTGCCCCCAAGTTCATTTCTAATGAGAGACACTGAGGTGGAGCACACAAAGAGCTTGGGCTTCAAAACCATAAAAACTTGGTTCAATTCACTTATCATACT
Source organism: Suricata suricatta (assembly GCF_006229205.1). Taxonomy (NCBI): domain Eukaryota; kingdom Metazoa; phylum Chordata; class Mammalia; order Carnivora; family Herpestidae; genus Suricata; species Suricata suricatta. Next base: position 137,092 of record NW_021872658.1, on the reverse strand, counting down.
TTAATAAAGTAAGTTAGCTTTTCCTAAGCAGCGACTTAATATAAAAATAACATAGGGGCACCCAGGTGGCTCTGTTGATTAAGCATCTGACTTCAGCTCAGATCATAATCTCACGATTCAGGAGTTTGAGCCCTACATAGGGCTTCATGCTGACAGCATGGGGTCTGCTTGGGATTCTCTCTCCCTCTCTGCTGCTCCCCTACTCTCTCTCTCCCTCAAAATAAATAAACTTAAAAACCAGTAACATAGATATGTTTATTCTACTATACCCTCTTAAATTTCTCTTCCCCCAACTCCCATTCATAGGGATCCTTAGGGGCCTAATGTTTTCAGTATACACCAAATAAGTGTTCTCTCAGGCCCAGCCATGAGCTGCATGAATCTCAGACCCTAAGGCCCAGTTTGTTTGGTTCAATACTAGAATGAATTTCCTCACTCTGCTTTATCACCCTGGGGTCTAGAGGCTAAGGCTAGAAGGACACATGCAGCCATTACTGATGCCGGCCAAGAAGAAGGAAGCCTGGACAGGTAGTGCTTACTACCCCTGAATCTGTTCCTGGCTGCCCAATCCTCCATCCCCTACCTACCCTTCCTCGCGCAGCATGCAAGCATATGTACATAAGCACCTGTGTATACACACATTCATACACATGTACACGCCACCACCAGTATTGATTCTGAAAATAATTTTATTATTTTACAGTTGTTCAGGAAAGTTCCTGGGTTGCTATGACCAAGATTTGGTCACCAAAGAACAAAGGATCACAGCAGATCAATCAATCCACTAGTTTTCTCTCTTCTTCGGGTGGTGAGAGCAAGCAGGAAACACATCATGTGCATAATGAGAAACTAACCAGCAGGTAAGGGTGGGAAAGGGGAGGCAAGGAGCAGGCACAAAAGGAATTCAATCCTGGCTGCCGTTCTCAGGCTTAGATTTAGCTATCTTGTCTCCTCTATATTTGCCCACCACTTGCCTCAGCTCTGTTATCACAGAGGGAAGATGACTATGGGCTGAGAAACTGGGCTAATTACCACCAATAGCAGAGTAGCTTGGTACATCCAGAGGCTAGAAGTGGTCATTAGACCAGTCAGATTTCCTTGGTGGGAGTCAATGCCCCACCTAGGATTAGCTCCTAGTGCGCTGCTTTAAGGCCTTCCCTCGAGGCATATCCAGACAACATTGGAATGACAAGAATCTGATTTCCACTCTCCATAGCCAATTCTTCCTTTCAGCAAAAGGAAAGGCATGGGCCATTTAATACCTCAGTATATATGTGATCAAGGACATACACACAATAGAATTCTATCCTTATAGTCCAGGACCTCAAATCTAATTCCAGTTATGTCTGAACAGCGAGGGAAAAAGCTGGGTCCTACCCTGTGATGGGACAACTAAAACCCTGGGGAGTCCTAAGCAGATATTCTATGAGATACTGTTCCCCAGAACTTTGTTTAGGGCAGATCCGCCTTCCCTCTGAAGCAGGAGAAAATATAAGGTAACTGAAGCAAAGAAAGTATCAATCGAAATGATACTAGACTTCAGATTATTAGGTTTATTAGAACCATCTTCTAAGCTGAAAGACATTCCTCAGCATCTTTCACAGGACACAAAAACTCAGGGCCCTGCAAAATTGGAACAAATACCAGGCTCAACCACCGACTATGGGGCCTCCTCAGATTATGCAGAAGTGTTCTGGCCCTGGGCAGTAGAAGAAAGCAGACCCGCTGGTCCCTGCAGCTCTGCCCTGGGCTAACAATCCCCCTCTGTTGTGCAGGCACTTTCTGTGGAGACTTGGAGAGAAGACCTGTTAAGTGGGAAGACTGTTGCACTAGAATTGATGGTTTGGATGTTAGAGATAAGGGAATTCCAAGTTCTGAGGGAGTGATTGCAAAGGTGGGAATTCAGTTTATAGATGGCCTGTGAAACACAGAATGAGTAGGACATGAACCATCAGAAAGTAGACGGCTGCTAGCAGTGGCACTCGGGTCCGGGAATAACAGAGCGAACGCAGGACCCGCTTCCATCCAGCACCACTCCGCGTCTGAAAGAGAAATTGGAAAGTTAGAGAGGTTTGCCCTCCAGGGATATGTCCCTTTTCCTTCTCCAAACACTGCAGGAAAGAGGTATCCCAAGAGAAAGCCCCCTCAGGTCAGCTGGCCAACTTCACTAGGTTCCCCTAACCTTCCATACCCCTCCAGTCTTAGATCCACCAGGTACTCAGTGCCTGGACTTCCACCTTCCTTTTCCTTGATCCCTTGCCCTCAGTGCAGCCAGCCCTGTCTGCTAGCATATACCCTCTCCTTAGGCTTCTCGCCTTCTTACCCTTCGACAGCTGCTGCTTGTAAGATCTATTAACAGTGCCTGCTCCTGAGCGCCACAGGAGCCAATGATAGGAGACCGTGCAGAGTCCCATTCGCTGTGCTCCAACCTGTGTTGAGGGAAGAAACAGACATGGCTTGGTTTATAGCACAAGCAGCTGATGAGGTGAAGTCTTCCCAGCCATCCTGCTGTGTGATGCAGCACAAGAGACTTGCAGCAGAGGCTGGTCCCACACAAGCAGTGTGCAGGCGGATCTGTTTCTTTCAGCAGCAGTAAGCGGTAAGGAAAACTACCAGGAATTAACTGCCCTCTGTGTATCAGGTGCTGGATTGGGTGTTGTATATACACAGCCTCAAGTTAGAGGCTGGTGTAACTATCTTCAAAGTAAGGTTACTTAGAGTGATAAAATTCCTTGCCATGGTGGCACAGCCAGTAATAGGTTGAGCCAGAATTCAAAACGCAGGTGTGTCTCTAAACCTCATGTTCTTTTTTTCCAATACACCAGAGAAACCCATTGTTTTTTTTTTTTTTTCATTTACCAAAGGCTAATTAGGCAAAAGCATCCAAGAAAGATTTCTATGGGCTTTTTAGTATTGAACTGAACTGGCGGCCTCTACTGCTTTCTTCTTCATTTTTGTTGATTTGTTTAATACTAGAACTTCTCTATTTAATGAAGAAGCTGTCTTTTTCCCAGTCAATGGTTTCTTAAAATACATGAACTGCATCAAAGGGGCTGCAGGTAATATAGCATATATGAACAAACATTTGCCCATAGGAATGCACTTTTTAATCATGGCGGGGAGGATGGAGCTCTCCCCTCCTCCATAAAGGGGTGTCCATTAGCCTAACACTCCTGGCCTCTCGTTGCAGGTCGCTGACTTTTCTCCTGGAAAGAAAGAACACTTTAATCTGACTTGTGAGTCTGGAAGGAGAAACTGAGTGAGCACAGTCTAGCTCCATCTTGCCAGGTTTCCTCTGAGAGGCAGGCTGACTGCACAGTACACCTTCTGTGTCTTTTCCTCCAGATGATAAGCTTTACAGGGACAGCCCTGACCTGGAACAGCAAAGTCTGGCACCATGCAGGTCAGCATGTCCACCTCTGTAGGCTAGGACGAGGAAAAATGGAATCTTTGTAAATACTGATGAACCAAACAGCAAGTCCACTGGGGATGCCTGGGTGGCTCAGTTTGTTAAGCATCTGATTCTTGATTTCAGCTCAGGTCATGATCTCACGGTTTGTGGGTTTGAGTCCCCACACTGGGCTCCAAGCTGGCAGTGCATAGCCTGCTTGGAATTCTCTCTCTCCCACTCCCACTCTCTGCCCCTCTCCCACTCGCTCACTCTCTTTCTCAAAATAAATTTCTTTAAGAAGAAATCACAAGTGCACTGAGTTCCACATACACTATAGGGTGCGTGTGAAAGAAGCTCTAACATTAATAAGTCCGTGTGGGGCCTGGGCGGGCAGCACTTGATCAGCTCCCTGCATTTGCAGTCTGCATCAGGGCCAAAGAGGACACTGTGGAGGGGCTAACCTTAGACTAATGTGGCTTATCTTGACCCCAAACTTCACTGCAGCACCCATCTCAAGATGGGAATTAGATCCTAATTATTCCCAAGTCTGGCCACTGAAATGTACCCAGTGTACCCAGAACGGATGAGCAGTGAACAGAGGCTATCTCCCCCAGCCCTTTACCGCCGGATCTGCTCCTCGGCCACGGAAAGGGCATTCTCAGCAGCCACTCTTTGGTCCCGCTCTTCTTCCAGCAGCTTCCGCAGTTCGCTCATCTCTTGCTTAGTGTTGCACAGTTGCTGCTGAGCCTCAGAAAAGCTTCAAAATAAAAGGACATCAAGCAGCATCAGTAGGTGCAGAACACAGTTGCTGACACAAGGGATTCAAAGCCTTCATAAGGTTATAAAGCAGGAAAATGTATAGACATTTGTACAAACAAAAAATAGGAAGGGAAAAAATTTTAAAAAAAGAATATTTTAGAAGTGTAGCTGTCAAAATAAGCTGCAGAAAATGCCTCAGAGATTTTAGAGATTGATTATCTTTCATTTGAATACCACAGTATTAGTGGTGTGTGTGTGTGTGTGTGTGTGTGTGCACGCCTGCGTGTGCGCCCTCGTGCCTGCGTGTTGCTATTGCTTTACAAACTTTCAACTTTACAAATTTGTTATTATAGTTGGTACTATTTAATCCTCACAGCAATCCGGAGAGGCTGATAAGGAGATACATTAAACCCATACTCTGGGCTCCGGTTCCATTTAGATGACTGTCCATTTCTGCACAGGTAGTGTGCGCACAGGGTTGAGGGCCGCTCCCCTACCTGAGCTGGGGCTCCCTCAGCTCCTCAGGATCGCTCTTCCTGTGAGCTTCGTTCTTTTCCTGGGGAGCTCCTGGAGCAACATCTATATTCAGTGGCCCCTAGAAGAAGAATAAGTGTAGCAGTACAGTGATGAAAGCACTTAAGGAACTGCATGGACAAAATGAGAACTCACTGAACACCAGACAAAACGAGACACCCTGGAGAAGAACACTCCTCTTATTCTCTTTGAGTGCAGAGTCAGAAGTGAGACTCTTCTGCTCTAAGAGATTAATATCCTACCTAAAACTCTTGATTAGATTTTCTCCCAGATAATAATTTTTGAATCTCTCCTCTACTGAAATCGGATTTCTTCTAGTGGAGGCTCGTGGATTTTCCAAAAGCCCCTCTGATCCTCCTCCTTCCCCGTCCTGTTCAGCTCCCCGTTAAGTCTCACTACCTCCCAGCTTCAACAGTACCTGCCACTGGACCGCGTCACCAGCCCCACCTGGTTTGTTTCCCAGGGCCAAACTTTCCCATAGCTTTCTTATTTCTTGAAGCAAAATCCACAGTCTCAGTGACAGAGTTAAAGCCTCAGTCATCACTGTTTCCCACTCACTTTTTGACTTCTCTCTCACCGTCTCCCTGATCTTTGTCCCTCTAATCCTTTCACCCTTTAATTTTTCTAGGCCTTATTCCCATCTCAGGGAGCGCTCGCTCTCCTCTGTCCCCTAACGCATCTTCAGTCTGAAGCACCAGCCTCTCCCATGCGGCTCTTTATGCTTTCCCATTTGCACTCAATTTTGGAACACTTTTCCCAGCCTCTCGCGGCCCTCCTGCTCACCACTTGCAGCTCCTGGACCTGCTTCTCCAAGACCGCACAGTGATGAAAAAGGTCAGTGTAGTGCTGCTGGCTCTCACGAAGACTCTGACTGGTATCGCCAAGCTGTACTGAAAGAGTGTTTTTTTCTTCGAGTAGTTGAGAGAACTGCAACAGTGGAGAGGGACTGTTTCACAGCAAGCAGTGCTTAGGAAGACTCTCGGAGTTTCAAGGGTCTAATTTTTTTTAACGCAAGACCTTGAGTTCAATAATAGTAACAAGAGCATTGTGTGTTCCTTCAAATTGGGAAAACTCAGCATTTTTGAACCAAAAAAGGAAAATGATTCTGGAGGAGTGGTAGGAAACTGTTTGTGGTGTCTAGTACATTGACTGGGAAACCAGAAAGCAGAAACCCGCAGGCGATCTGATAGTATAAACAATCCCAAGTATGCAAGAGGAGAAAGATAGCAGCTTGGGTCCAAGATGGAATGACTCACAAGTGACTATAATCCTTAGAAGTCAATAAGACATAGAGTTGTCACCTAAAAATTCACACAACCACAGTACTGGGAAGATTCTTCAATACTGCAGAGACTTACAAGTTGTCAAGAAGGTAGAAAAAGAAATTATCATGGGTGGTAGGAGGGAGACACAGAAGAAATCCTAAATCCCTATGTACATGTAAGAAACTATACTGGGAGCACAGACTCTCAAGGTGGAAATATTTCAGTCACTCAAAGCAGGACCTTCCTCTGCTACCTGAGTAAGAGGTAGATACTCAGTCTTTCCTTGAACATGTTGTGTCAGGGGTGCTCCCCACCTGACAGAGCAGGCCATGTCATTTCCCATCATGTCAAAAACCAGAAAATCATTTTTTGTACTGAATGAGACATTTACCCATTGAAGCTCCTATGATGATTTGAATTCAGCCCTCTAGAACTAGAATTCAAATTCGTCACTTGCAAGCTGTCAGGTTTCAAGTTTTAGTCATGATTAATACCCAGAAACATTAATACCCAGAAACATTAACAATCAGAGATATCCCTCCAAAGCCCCTGCTGTAGGACTGTATGCATTATGTGAAGGGAAACCAGTGAGCCTGAATACACCTTCGATCTTCTCCTGAGTATTCTTTTCGTAAGTATTCTGGGTTACTACTTGTATAAAAAAGTTGACTCAATGTTCAAAGAGAAGATAAATTTTCCTAGAGAAACTCTGACTGGATGGGAAGGACATTTGACACTCACAGAAAACCAGAATAAGAAACCTATGTGGTATAACAAAAACATTTGCATAAGCCAGAATAAAAATCACAACAAATAACCTTACCTCTGAAAAGCAAGTTTACAAAGCACTTTTTAAAGTATCATCTGATTTGAGAGAGGTAGAGGAATGATTTCTGTCCCCATTCATAAATGACAAACAGTACTAATTTGAAGACAGTGGTAGACATGATTACTGGGTGCAGTGACAAGTACTGGCTCTTAGAGTATTATAATCCTCTCCTGACACACAAAAGTTAACTTTCCGGCAACAGTGAACAGCCCGAACTATACTGAACAAACAAAGTATCACCTCAAACAAAAACAACTCTCAGTATTGAAAAATACAACACTTTTTTTTCCCTTCACAAATCCAGAGGAGAAAAGAGAGATCTGTAAAACTTACTAGAAGCAAAACCCTCTTCACTGGAGAAGTCTAATTCCTTTTAGCCAACCATCCTTACATAAAGCACCTTTTATAATGTTTTCAATATTCTGTCTATAGCTCAGGTACTGGCGAACTGTGATCCAGGGTCTACTGCCTTTGTGTGTGTGTGTGTGTGTGTGTGTGTGTGTGTGTGTGTAAATAAGGTTTTATTGGAACATGACCACTCTATGTGCCACCTACAGCTGTTTTTGTGATACAGCTGCAGAGCTGAATGGTGGTAAGAGAGACGGCACAGCCTACAGACCCAAACTATTTACCACTTGGGCCTTGACAGAAGAATTTGCTGACCTCTGTTCTAGCTCATAAGCTGTTGTACTTCATCATATCTATGCTTATAAAAACAGATACTGGAAGGAATAATCGAGACTACATTATACCAATAATCATTCCTCTCATGTTTTTAAGTTAATTTAGGTTACATGTTTTTAAGTTTGCATTACATATAAACATCCAACCATGCTGGCAGAATTATATACATAAAGCCTGAGCATCCATGGAAAGAATTACCGCAGTGGGTGGAGATGAGCCATTCTATGCTGACAGCCCATCTACTCTGCTCCCATTCTAGGGCCCAAGAAGCAATTCTCCAGGTAGCTGGGACCCATTTAGAGGGAGGCTCTCAGCTCATCAGATGATAAGCTCCATGAGGGGCTGCTGTGTATCCTAACATATGACCAGTTCATAGAAGGCAAATAATAGTTATCTGCTTGATGAATGAGTGAATGACACTAGGGACAGAGATAATTCCTTACAGTTGATTTCTAAAGGAAGTACTCTTTCTCACCCAGAGAAATAATATTGCTTCTCATACTTCAAGTGGTAGATGAAGTATATCTTAAAAGTTGTAAAAGAAAACATAACTTGCCTTATGACCCAGAACCAATACATAAATATATATAATTGAAACTCAAGTTTCCCAAAACAAGATATAGTTTTTATTACATATTACATAATACACACATATTTCCAATCTTTTTAATTGTGTTTTTTACAAAACACTATTTGCACTGCTTCTAATAGCCCTATACTGGAAAATGCAAAAGAATCCAAACAGAACAGAGAAACTATGGTATAAGGCTACAGTGCAATACTGCACAGCATGAGAATGGAAAAATCCCACTATATACAACAACATGGATGAATCTCACAAAATAAATGAAGGAACATGAGAGAAGATATGAGTCCATGTCTCTGTAGCTGTTCTGACTCTTGATCTGAGTGCTGGCTATCCAGATGTCTTCACTTTGTGAAAATATGCTGTGATGCATTTATGTTTGTGTGCTTTTTGTATCTTTTACTCAATAAAACATTAACATTAGGGGCTCCTGGGTGGCTTGGTTGGTTGAGCGTCGGACTTCAGCTCAGGTCATGATCTCAAAGTTGGGAAGTTCAAGCCCTATATCGGGCTAGCTGTTGTCAGCGTGGAGCCTGCTTCGGATCCTCTGTCCCTCTCTCTCTCTCTCTCTGCTCCTCCCCCATGTGCACACACACACACAAACACACTCTCTCTCTCTCTCAAAAATAAATAAACATTAAAAAACGTTTACATTGAAAAATTTTTAGTTGCTATCCACTAAAATGACCTCATGATTTACTAATGGTCCTGAATCACAGTTTAAAATACTGTCCTGGAAGGACAAATGCTCAGCATGATTTACAGTGTTTTCAGGAGATGGAATCTAGTTTACAGAAAGCAGGGGAACTAAGAGCTGTTCAGGAGGCCCCCTTGAAAACTCCCAGACAGGGGTGGCTGGATGTCTCAGTTGTTTGAACATCTGACTCTTGACTTCAACTCAGGTCATAGTTCATGAGTTTGAGCCCTGCATCGGGCTCTACATTGACAGTGTGGAGCCTGCTTGGGTTTCTGTCTTTCCCTTGCTCCCTCTCTCTCTGCCCCGCTACTGCTTCCCACCAACACACAAAATAAATGAATTTAATAAACTTACTTTAGAAAAAAAATAACAACTCCCAGACAATTACCCCAATAAAAGGTCTATCGTTTTACCCATTCATTTGGATCAACAAACCTATATTTAAAAAATGCAAATTTGTCTGCCACAGTAAATAGCATTATCAGTGTCTGATACTTCAATGTCAGTTAGCTGAATTTAACATTTAGTAACTACCTTCTATATAAGCTAGATACTGTGGTTTTCCACATACTGTTATCAGATTTATCTCAGAATGACCTCCTCCAAACACCTTGAGCAAATTACTTAATACCTCTGGGCCTTAGTTTCCTTATCTGTGATACAATTTACCAATCTTTACCATTCTTGGATTATACATCCCTTGGTGAACTGATGAGTTCTCATGATGGGAAACTTACACACAAACACACACACCATTTTGTATATAATTTTTGGACATTCACAGCTCTCCTCAAAGTCAATCTCCGTACTCTAGAGTCCAAATGATTTCTTAAATCCCTTCTAGTTCTAACATAAACTACCTAGCTGGGTTCCTCTGAAGAAGGCAGAACTAGGGAGTTGCCACTAGAGAATATTTGAACAGTCAGAAAGCGACAGGAGTATAATGATTTATAAGAGGGTGGGGGAGGAGAGGCAGGTGAAGGAGGAAGATAAGCCAGAAAATGACTGAGGAGAGAAGACAGAGATGTAAGAAGGCTTCCAAGAATAATTTTCTTTATTCTTGCCTTAGCGAGATCAGCTCTAGGGACCAGATGGCAAAGTAGCTCCTCCCTACAGAAATAAGGTCCTATCAACTCCAGGGTGCTTCCTTAGAATGTCTGGAATGGCATGGCTGGGGTTTGGGGAAAATCTGGCTTCTCTACTTCCAGAACGTTAGACACCAGTGAAGAAGTCTACAAATGGAGTAGAGTGAAAAGCAGCCCTCTCACCTCTATCCCTGCTGTCTAATCACATCTGAAACGCTTCATTCCAGAGACATTTTCCTGCTGCGCACCGGAAACAACAGGAAGGTGTTGGGAGGACTTGTGGGGAGTTACCTCAATATTACTAACAAGGGACATAGATGGGGAGACAATGCTGGGGAGCAAGGTCTCCTAAAAGAGTTGGGTTTTTTTGTTGTTTTTTTTTTTACACTTATTGAATAGATTTCTCCAATCATTCCCAAGTAAATTCTAAGGATGAGGAAAAGAATATGGTCCTGTGTCTGTGCTCTGGTAGGGGCAACCCAGGCTCCAAACAGGTAAATCTTCTGTGCCCTAAGATACTCTATAGCTAGAACCCAGGCTTAATCAGCTCCTATTTACTGTCTTGCTTCTGGTCATGGAGATAAGAAACTGAATTTCAGTCTAGCAGGAAACACTTACCTTACTGTTTAGTTGCTGAATTCTCAATTCCTTTTGGTGAATTTCCTTCAAGCTGTCATTGAGCTGAGTCCTAAGAAGTTCTGTCTCATAAACTAGGTTTTGTGATCCATCTAGGGATGCCAGTGTCTCTGGGGATGCCTGCCAGGATATAAGCATTGATGAAATTCCATCCCAATGTTGTTCATGCTTAATTCCTTCCCTCGATAAACCCTGTCCACCTCATAGGAGGTCACAAGACATCTTCCTAAGAGTGGTAGATGGGCACTTGGCTTGCAGGAAACTGATGCTTCCTGGGTGGTGGTGATATCTCTAAGTAGCAATCAGCACTGAAGTCACTCACCTGTCTTTGGTATTGCACTTTGAGAGCCTCAGTATGGGAGGAAGGAGATCTCAACTCCCTCATAAGATTCTGCAGATGACTGAGCTGCTGATCTTTATCTGAGATAGCCATAAGGTACTGCTCCTTCATTCTCCTCTCCTGGGCTTCCCAGGAGCTCTTCTCCACCCTACAAAACACATGAAATGCTCATAGGCGAAAAATACTTGTGAGACAAGGATGAATAATTACCTGTTCATAACAGTAGTATGGGCTGTGGAGATATAGTAAATAAATAACCAAAGTAAAATTTATATTATAAATTGAACTGTATAGCAAGATGATGAAGCTGAACTAATAAAAGAATTTCAACTGGCAGGACTGAGGATGATTTCATGGAAAAGCATTCCAGGTGCCAGGAATATACTGAACAAAAGGCATAAGAATGAATACACACACTGAATTTAGAAGTGGAATAGTGTGTAAGGTGGATAGGGTAGGAAACGAGGTTGGAGAAGTGAGGTTGGATCATGTGGGGCACTGAGTGGATGATAAATAAAGCTTATTCTATAAGCAATGGGAATCCACTGTGATTCTTTGGAAAGGTAGTACCAGATGCAGTCAAATGTCATAGTGACAAAAATACAACTATAGAGTCTTGTGGGAACTGGGTTCAAATGCTAAGTCTATCATAAACTAGACATTGGACCCTGTTTAAAGTTTCTTGATCTCTCTAAGCTTCACTGGTGAAATGGGAATAAACATCTATTCCTGATGATTATTCTGAGGATTGAATCAGCCACTGTATGCCATGCACCAAACACAGAACCTGGCACATCATGATCACCCAACAAATAAGAGCTGCTGATATTTCTATTTACTCCCTGAATTTGGCCAAGAGGAAGGCTTCTATTTGATCCCAGCTAATTTTTTGTAGTACTAGCAAAAATTGCATCTCTGTCATATTCTTTAGTTCTACTTCTCTCTGTACTCTGTCTAGAAGAACTCATTAAGATTGTAATCAAATTTCTTTAGTGTCTCTTCACTTTGAATAGTGCCCATGTCTCTATTTGTCCCCATAATGTAAAATTGTTTGAATTGTATCTGACTTTTTTTGTCTTTCACTCTAGAAATAAGGTACAACGGTCCCTTCTTTTCTAAATGGCACATACCTGTTATGAAATAATCCTGCTTTGCTAAGAAATGAATTGGAATATGGTCAAAATTTTTTCAAAAAGGCAAAGCTGAAACTTAGAAAATAAAATGAAATTGTATTACAAGGTTACTATATGTAAAAGGTACAGGAATTTTCAACACTTCCTTTGATATTTGTCTGTGAAAACTGAGAGAGAACAGTTTAAGAGTGGAATGCAGAAGAAGACCATAATCTTCCATAAAAAGCTTCAAGCTGCCATTTTTCTAGAAGGTGGTGATGGCATGGGAAGAGATGCTCGAAGGAGAACAGGGCATTGGGAACAAAGCTGATTATTCATATAACTCAGTCATAATAGGGTTATACCTCACTTACCCTTATGTAAGAAAGCACAGGAACCAGAGCAAAATGAGCAAACCAGTAGCTACAAGGGGAAGAGAAAGATTACGGTATGAATCTAGGCTCTCCTAATAAGCCAACCCTGAGGCCAACAGAGGCCTAACGAGATGTGCCAGCCTTTCCATGTTTGAAAAGTTAATCTCCCCCAAGTATATCAAGAACAAAAGAGAGAGCCTGAAGATATTGAGCTTTAGAGACTGGTCCTAAAGTCAGGAAATCAAACTTCTGTCTCCATTTGTTGTTCCTTCTAAATGTGAAGTAAAATATCTTCTTTTCCTCTCCCTAATTTGCTAAAATTCACTTGAGATTAATTTTACTTTTCTTCAAAATTGCTCAAATGTGGAAGGTGAAGAGAGAAAGGCTAAGAGAAAGGTAAATGGGGAGAGAATGAGGGGGAAAAATCAAGAGACCAGAAGTCACTTTCTTCTTTTCTCTAAGATTCAACTCTTTTAGAATGGCCTTTGAGGAAATTGAAAGGGGAATAAGTGTCTACAGAAAATAAGCCATTAGAGTTTTGAGGCTTTTAAGTTTATACTGGTAACTGGATACTTAATATATGTGTAGTTCCAGGTGACCTGGAGATAATACGGGAAACATCAGAGTGATGCTCCCATGTGGTTCCAATCATCTTTGGAGATTCCTAAATTCAATGGTCAGTATTGCTATGCATTTGGAAGAAGACACATGGAGATCCTGATTTCTTGATAATGCACTCATTCTAAAAGACTCTAACAGAATAAACATGAGGTAGCTATTCCCTGGGTGGGGAATGCAGGGAGGTGGGGGCAGATAAAGCTGAAGTGGAGCAATTCATTTTTTTCTCTTGAGATTCAGCTCCAGGAACAGAAGAAATCTGTATTCCTAGAGAGCAAAAATTCAGTTTTTTACTTCTGCAATCATCATCTTTTGGTTAAAAATGTGTAACTGTACTATTTGGAGAAGCTGTCAACTCCATGGAATAGGATTCATATATGTTCACTTATAAGAAAAGTCCATAAAGTTGTTAAATATGAAAATCTTTTGGATGTAATTTTACTGTGCAAAATTGAAATCACCAAGTTCTGAAAAGCGTTTTGCTCTGTAAAGCTGGCTTAAAGTTTATTTTGAAATGCCATGTTAGCAAAATGCATGTCGTCTAGGATCGGTGAAGGAACAATTCTCTGTGTCTGCACATTAAGAGCTGTCTTAGGGCTGTTACAATAATTATTTTGTTATATTGCTATCCGCCATCATGGCAGCCCCTCTGTAGGCTGGATAGGAATCTAGACTCCACCTGTATTCTCTATTCACTTGCCTGAGGAAGCAAGTGAGACAAAGCAGGTGCTTCACGATTAGCAGTACTTTCCAACATGAAGATTCTTCTTTTAGTACCAAACTTGGAAAGTTTTGGGTCTGAAACAACAATAAAGTCACAATAGTGAGGTTGCAACAACAGGACTTGTTTTTACATACTGTTAAGCAATTTTCTTTACCTTTTCTCTTTGGATCGAATTTTTTAAGAAACACTGAATTTAAAAACTAACCAGAATTATAGTTCTTATGATATATTTTTTCTGCTCTCTTAGCACCATATAACACTATTATTCATCTTTAAAAGAAAAGGGCTTGGATTTCTGAATATTGATAAGATAGAGTTAATGCATATCTCCTTATTTCCCCCACTTAGTATAGATAACAACCCTGTGAATTATGTATAAGAACAAACACAGGGAGACCCAGAAACATGGAAAGAAGAAGTTAGACCAACTAGGGACCCTAGGACATAAGAAACGACATGGCAGTGGGTTTGCTGGTTTTTCTTTCTGAATTTTATATATCCCTATCTGGATGAAGAAGGATCCAACCATCTGGAAACACCAGTGAGATACAAGTAAAGTTTGCTCCCTCATGCCAAAAGGCCAGGAATGGGCAGCCTAGTGAGGCACATATTAAAGACAATAATCACTCTATTTCAGGTGAACATCATGGAAAAACCACAGCACTCTCCCTCCACCCCAAATCAACAAAATCCTAGTGGAAAGATCAGACTTACATCTTTGCCTGGAGATAAGTAGGTGTAATTCACCCTCCTTGCTGGGTGGTGTCAGAAAAGGCCAAAGTACCCTGAACTCTCACCACCACTCAGTGGAAAAGAGGTGACTCCGACTGTCCCCACCCATACCCCATTATAGTGTCAACGTAGACAACATGTGGGGTGGTCTGGACATCTACGTCCAGCCATAACAAGGTAACAAAACAGAGGTAGTATCAGAGACAGGTTCCCTGTCAGAAGAGGCCAACAGAAAGTTTGGACTTTGGACTTTTGGACCAGGGGTAACAAGAGGAATAGATGTTTTCATCTATAGATTTAACCATCTTCCTGCAACGTCAGTAGGGACTGAGTGGGGAACCTGGATTTCCCCCCATTGTCCAGTGGTAATGAAATGCCTCTTCCCACAACCCCCACCTGGTATCAATGGAGTCCATGTATGGAGCTTGAACTTCTATTCTCACCTAACAGTAATGAGGCAGTGCTCCCCACCGAGTGCAGTGTCAATGGACTACAAGCGGGAAACCTGGGCAGCTGTCTCTTCCTGGCAGTATCACGACACTTCCTCTCCTGGGGTATCAATGAAGACTGAGTAGGGAGCCTACTGGACTGTACCCTACATCTAGCAGTAAAGTATCAGTAGAAGCCTACTAAAGCAGAGAATTTAAATAAGATTGAGAGTCTTATAATCTCCAAAATGTTCAGGATACAACTGAAAAATCACTCATCATACTAAGAACCAGGGAAGTTATGACTTGATTGAGAAAATAAATGATTACAACACTGAAATGACACAGATATTGAATTGTATGTATAGAATTATATAAGGATTTTAAAGCAGCCACCACAAAAATGCTTGGACAAGCAATTACTAACACACTGGAAACATGAAAATACAGAATACTTCATGTTTCTCCAAAGAAAATATTCAGATGGACAACAGACACATGAAAAGATGCTGAGGATCATAATCTTCAGAGAAAGGCAAATCAAAACCACAACAAAGTATCACTTCATAGCAGTCAGAATGGCTATTATCATAAAGACAAAAAATAGTTAAGTACTGGTGAGGATATGGAGAAAAAGGAAACTTCATGTACTGTTACTGGGAATGTTAACTGATACAGCCACTATGGAAAACAGTATGAAGATTCCTCAAAAAATTAATAATAGAATACCATACAACCCAGTTACTGCACTTCTGGGTATTTTCCCAAAGAAAACAAAAACACTAATTCAAAAAGATATATACATCCTTATGTTTACTACCGTACTATTTATAACTGCCAAGATACAGAAGCAACTCAAGTGTCCATTGACAGATGAATAATCTGGTGTACACACACACACACACACACACACACACACACACACACACACACAGGAATTTTAATGAACTAAAAAGAGAAGGAAGTTTTGTCATTCACAGCAACATGGATGGACCTAGAGGGAATTAGGCTAAATGAAGTTAAGTCAGACAGAAAATGAGACAAATACCATATGATTTCACTTATATGCAGAATCTGAAAAACAACAAAGAAATAGACTCATAAATACAGAGAACAAAATAGTGACTGCTGGAGGGAAGGAGGTGGAGGAGCGATGGGCAAAACAGGTGAGAGGATTAAGAGGCAAAAACTACCTGCTTATATATACCTATTATAAAGCAGATTAATCACAGGAATGAAAAGTTCAGCATAAGAAATATAATCAATAACATAGTAACTTTGTATGGTGACAGATAACTACACTTACCACAGTGAGCACTGCATAATGTACATAATTGTTGAATCACTATGTTGTACAGCTGAAACTAATGTAACAGTGAATGTCAATTATACTTCACTTAAAAGAGAAAACCTCAGCAAAGAAATAAAAAATACAAAGAAGACTGAATGGAAATCTTAGAACTGAAAAATATAATATTCCAAAATAAAAAGGTAGTAACTCAACGGGCTCAATAGCAGAACGGAAGTGATGAAGAAAAAACTCAAGAACCAGTGAATAGGAAGCTAGAAAAACAGAAATTATTGACTCTGCAAATAGAAAAAAATAATCATTAAATTGGATTTCATCAAAATTAAAAAGACATTGAGAAGAATGAGAAGATAAGCTAAAAACTAGAGAAAATATTTGCAAGCCACATACTGATAAAGAACTTATACCTAGAACGTAAAGAATTCTCAAAACTCAACAGTAAAACATTAACAACCCAATAAAAAATGGACAAAACACATGAACAAACATTTCATCAAAAAGGACATATACATGTCAAATAAGCAACAAAAAAATGTTCAACATTATTAGCATTTATGCAAATTAAAACCACACTGGAAGAGCATGGCATACCTATTTAAAAATTACAATACAGTCACAATATCAAATGCTGACAAGAATATAGCACTTGATATTGAAACTAGATCATTCATCTATTGCTGGCAGGAATATAAAACAGTACAGTCATCCTGGAATATAGTTTTATAATTTCTTAAAAAACTAAACACTTACCATACAACCTAGCTTTTGTACTCCTGGACAAATATCTCAGAGAAATGAAAAATTATTTTCCATATAAAAACCTATATACAAATTTTTATGGCAGCTTTATTAATAACACCGAAAAATGAGAAGCAACACTCATGTGTGAATGGTTAAAGCAGTATATTCATACCATGGAATACTATTTATCAATCAAAAGAATGAACTGTTGATACATGAACAATGTTGATGGACCTCAAGGACATTTATGATATGTGAATAAAGCTAATTTCAAAAGGTTACATACTGTAGGATTCCACTTAAAATGATATATGTTAACTAACTGGAATTTAAATAAAAACTTTTAAAAAATTCTCAAAATGGCAAAATGATAGAGGTGGAGAACAGATTAGTGGTTGCCATAATTAGGGATGTTGGCATGGTAGTGCAAGGAAGAGTGTAACTATTTGCAGTGAGGGTTACATTTATTTAAACATATGATGAAGTTGCACAGAACTACACACACACCACACACAAACATATGTAAGTGAACATAAAATTAATAAAATCTGAAAAAGGTCTTTGAATCACACTCATGTCATTTCCAGATTTGGGTATACTAGAGTAATACAAGATATTACCATTAGAGGAAACTGGGTGAAAGGTACACAAGAGCTCTCTGAATTATTTTGTAACATTATAAAACTATATAATAAAAAGTTAAAAAAAACAAAAAAATAAAAGTATCAGAAAGCAGGGATTATCATACCTGAGCTGACGCAGCTCATGTTGCCAGGAGAGATTTTCCTGCCTTAGCTCTTCTTGCATAATCTGAAAATTTTTTGTCTTATCTTGATACTCCTGAAGTTGAGCCTTCAGTGGACGTAACTCAGTGATTTCTTGGTTAATCTGTAAGTATTGCTGCTGCAGATTCTTCAATTCCTTCAGCTTTAACCAAAGGGAAAGTAACAGGGTAATTCATTACATCTCATTCACCCAGCTGTAAGTCAACAGCACCCTGCTAAGTCAGTCAGACACCACAACAGACTATTAGCACCTACCAGGTTCACTGACATATATTTGCAACATGAAGCTCTAAAATGGTAAAATACAGGCAGCAAGGCTGGTGGGAATCACCCCAAGAGCTGCCATCAAGGCTATAGGACCTGACCATTCCTGAAACTTGTACCCCAGCTTCTTGCTTCTGGGGTCCAAAATTGACTCTAGATCTACAACTTGAACATATGACAGACCTAGAGGACCTACAGTTTGTGGATGTTAACTCCCCCGAATAAGAAATATAAAGATGGACTAACTTTCTATTTAGCCCTGTGCCCTGCTTAGGCTTTTAAACTTTCTTACATGGATATCAACCTTAACTCTTGCTTAGCTAATGTTGACTATAAAAAGAAGACAGTGATGCCCATGCCCAGTGATTAAGAATACTTAGGCTTTCGAAGTCCAACATCCTGCCCACATAGGTTATGTGACCCTATGTGCATTCCTCACACCCTGTAAGCCTTAACTTCCCTTACCTCCCTTATGGTATTTCTCATTAGATTATGAAAATTAACTGACAAAATTAATGGTAGTTGTGGGATGGTGATGGTAATAATGATGATAATAATACAATGATGGTAGACTTGCCCTTAATTAACAAAACTCTCTAGCTACATTCCAGATGTATCTTCAAACTCTTTATCCCCAGTATTCTTAAAAAGTTTGGTAGTAAGAAATAATGTCAGGACATCTGGGCTAAAAGGGTGCCTTAAACACATGTCTCTTTCACCCACTCTTGGAAACATCATGGAAGCTACAATAGGGGCGCCTGGGTGGCTCAGTCAGTTGAGCCTCCGGCTTCGGCTCAGGTCAGATCTCACGTTCGTTGGTTCGAGCCCCGCGTCGGGCTCTGTGCTGACAGCTAGCTCAGAGCCTGGAGCCTGCTTCCAGTTCTGTGTCTCCTTCTCTCTCTGACCCTCCCCCTCTCATGCTTTGTCTCTCTCTGTATCAAAAATAAATAAAACGTTTAAAAAAATGTTAAAAAAAAAAAGAAAGCTACAATAAAGGCATCATTTTATAAGCATAAAACACAAGAACAGGAAGAACAAGAGAGGAGTCAGCAACAACAAAATTAATTTTGGAAGCTGAAAAGCAGATGCATATGTGGTGACTGACTTAACAGATCTGGGAAAGCCAAATCTTAAGCTGGCAGTAAGGAAAGCCAAGAACCAGTGGAACTTACTCTGTAGAATCTTCAAAAGGCTCAGGAATTAACAGCACCAGGTACCTCTGGAAAAGATAGTGATGGGGGTAGGGAGAAGGTGGTAGCTGAAATAAGGAGAATTAGATGAAATCTGCTTAAAAAACAATTACATCCCTAAATACTCTACTCAGTTCCATACCTTTTGTTAACTCTAACAGACAACTAGAGTCTAATTCTTTGGAGAAAGTAAAAGAAGTGACTCTAGGCCATCAAATACCAGGCACAACTGAAGGTAAAGGTACTACTCTGAAACAAGGGTGATTGAGTCAATGTACACCTTCTGAATGCTTGAAGTCTTTCCCCTACTCAGCTTGGACAGGGCTGGCACCCAGGCCTTTTCCATCCATGCAGGAAATGAGAAGTCTTCTCTAGAAAATCTGACCAGCCCAAGAAGAACTAGAGATACCAACTTGGGGACTACCCACAAAAAGTTCAGCAAGATCACCCTGCAGTCACCAACCTCACAGTTGGTAAGCCCCATCCACAAGCTTTTAAACCTTACCCTTAAACATGAAGAGTAAATCAAGGATTAACCCTCATCTGAAGAATGGCTATTATGAAGTCTGGGATGAAAAGAACTAGAAGAAAAGTAATTCGGGAGAGATTAACAGGAAGAGAATATAGTATACTTGAAGATTTAAGAGAGAATATTGAAAATTAGAAACATTAGAGCAGAAATAAAAAATAAAGACAAATTCATTATAAGAAAACATCAAAAAACAAAATTACCACCACTATTCTTGGAGAAATAAATTAAGAACATAAAGCCATGTGACAAGAAAAAGAAAAAAGAGAAATCCTTAGAAATTAGGAACATGATTGTAAATATGAAAACCTCAATAGAGGGTTCTAAAAATAAAAGTGAGAAAGTCTTCCAAAAGTATAGCAAAAAGAATAGAAAAGAAAATTATACAATCAACGCAGAAGGTCCTACATCTAAATAACAGGATTTTCAGAAAAAAGACAACAGAGAAAAAGGATGGGGAAAATGGTAAAACAGAATTCAAAAGAATCTCCGAAAATTGTTGAGTCTAACTTCTTAGATTCAAAGAACTAGAGAGAATGATGAATAAAACGAGACCCACATCAAAGTACATTATCATGAAATTTCAGAATACATAGGACTAAAAAATTCTGCACATTTCCAGAAAGAAATGAAAGAGACAGAGACAGACAAAAAGAAAAAGAGATAAAGAAAGGATCAGCAATCAACATTAGACTCCAGAACCACAATGTAAGCTAAAAGGCAATAGACCAATGTCTTCATAATTTTGAAGGGGAATTATTTTCAGCCTAGAATTCAATAGCCAGCCAAACAATCAAGTATGAGAGATAAAAAGACATTTTCAATAAATTTATCTTCCCTGTATCTTTTCTTAGGGAGCTACTAAATGATTTCTTCCAACAAAATGAAAACACAAAACCAAGACAAGGAAGACCTAGAATACAAGAGACAGGAGAGCTAATACAGGAGAGAGGTGAAGGGAGATATCCCAGGATGAAAACCAGGAGTGCGGGGCAACTGGTTCATGTAAGAGCGAGAAAAACCTCCAGAATTTTCTTCATAAGTGCAAAATTGATACGAATAAACATCTTAAGAGGAAATGTGGTTAAATGGCAGTAAACCTGGAGTTAAATTACATTGAGAAATACAAAGAAAGTTAGTAACAACAACAAAAATACAGCTATTAACTGTAAGGGGGGGAAAGATGCTGAGGAAAATAAAAGTAACATG
Organism: Suricata suricatta; assembly: GCF_006229205.1. Taxonomy (NCBI): domain Eukaryota; kingdom Metazoa; phylum Chordata; class Mammalia; order Carnivora; family Herpestidae; genus Suricata; species Suricata suricatta. The sequence continues at coordinate 116,271 of NW_021872658.1, read as the reverse complement.
TCTCAGCTCTTATTTATAGTCATAAAAATATAAACACTGAATACTGAATTAACCAAAACATAAATTACATCAGTAGAATGGAAATGGGGCTGTATACTGAAAATATGCATATGTTATGTGGAAGCAGAGATGAAAGAGCTAAATAAACTCTGTTAGCATAAAAGACAGTCAATAGGTCATACAAACAATGAAAATTCAAGATTCATTCCAAGTATGATATTTAGATGCTGAGAAAACACCAAAATAATAAGAGAGTTAAAAGCAAATTGTCTTGTTAGGAGGAGAATCAGCGTTGGAGGTGCTGTTTTTCTAATCAAACATGTAGAATTGAGTGACATGCAGAATTTAGTGACATATATGGGCATATAACTTTATTTTTTAAACAAAAAAAAATACAAGCATTTTGTTTTGTTTTAAAATAAAAACACATTATTTTTATGCACTAAATGTATTCTTTATTCACTCCTCTAATCCAGATACTCTAAATGTTAATCTTGGAATAGATTAGATCATCAGAAAGCTGAAGTGCCTGGGACTGCATTTTAGCTATTTGTAAAAGTACCTTTAGTAAATTATGCAAAATTATTTTGTAAGCACTTACAGCAAGGAACAGCTAAATTAAACCTATAAAATAACTATTATATTTACTGTAGAGAAGTAAAGGATGTTTCACCACTTCATATAGTCTTCTCTACGGAAACACAGAAGAAATTTCTTGCAGGTCTCAATACTTAAACTATTCTTATATTGAACAAAGTAGCTTTTCTTTCCTCCTTTTCCCTAAAACACAGATATTGCAATTCATGTATATGGATTCTTAAATCCCTATTTCTGATGGCTGCCAGAAAGCAGGGAAAAAATTTGATGACCCATTTTTCTAAAAACATATTGTGACTTGGGATACTAAATTTATTCCTGGTTTAATCTTTTTCTATCCTATCCTCCTTTTCTCTTCCTTCCCAGTTACTTGTATTATAATATCATGAAAAACTGCTCATATCTTCATATGCTACTTCAGGTCAATTTCAGAATGAAATGAGTATAGGGGACTTTCAAAAATGATCTCAGAGGATCGTAAAGTCATCTTGTTCCATGGATACAACTAGATAACAACTACATCAGTGTAAATAACCCAGAAAATGACCCAAAAAATGGCAGAACAGACTCCACATTTAAACAGAGAGAAGAGACCACATCAAAAATTGGTAGGAAGGGTGGAAACACAGTTGGGAGCCAAGCTGACTCAGGAGATTGTCTGTGGGAAGGAAGGACATCACGAGCACAGAGAAGGGAGAGGAGCACACCCCATACCAGGTGCCTCAGTCACAGGGACCTGCACTAGGAAGACAAAGCCCCATAACATTGGCTTTGAGAACCAAAGGGGGCTAATATCTGGAGTTTTTACAGTCAGCGGGGCTTACGACCTAGAATTTTAAAGATGAACAGCTTGGCTCTGGGAGAGCTGGAAGGCAAGAGGAAATTAAGTCCCTGCCACTAAAGAGCACAAGAAATAGCCCTGCTGAGATAGAGCATAAAAGCAGCAGTTTTAAAAATACCTAAGGTATACAGGAAGGAGATTTATTTATTAATCTCAGAATTTATGCTGGAGAGCCAGGGATCTTTGGGAAACTTCTCTAAGAACAAAAGAGCTGGTAGGTGCCATTTCCCTCCCCATCCCACAGCCTACATATGCAGATGCCTAGAGGAACCAGTATAGCACAAACACTCTCCACTTGGATTGGTAACACTGTTCTCCACCTCTGGGTTCTTCTGCAGACTCACCCCCTGCAACCTGGCCTCAGCAGGAGTGTATCCAAAGTGGCACCACACGTGTGGCATTCTGCAAACAGCCCCAACAGGAGCCAATACCACTCCAAAGTGACTCCTGTCCAAAGGAGAGGGGAAGAGAACCACACACATCAGTTTGCAGCTTTAGCAATGGCTGGGAGCAGACATCTGGTCTGACTGCAAGTCCCATCCACTAACAAAAACCTCCCAGGGGATAACAAAGGGAGAGCACCTTGCAATCCAGTGCAATCACAGCTTTGGCAAACATCAGATCTGACCCAATTCAAGCCCAAGACAGTCCCAGACTGACCCATTAACAACACAGGAACGAAACTCTGCCCACAACAGGCAAAGGGAGTCATTGCAGATGACTACACTAAAGGCAAATTCAGCTCAACCACAACATGAGGGTGCACACAACATGTATACAAGACACCTTGAAATACCAGGTTCTGGTGAACAAGGGACATTGCACTACAAACAATAGGATTTCTTCTTTATAAGGCCACTACTTGCAACAGCTTACTTGATGTTGCTGACTTTCCTAACACAGAGATACAGACATGGAAAGTCAGGCGAACTGAGGAGTCAGAGGAATATGCCCCAAATGAAAGAACAGGACAAAGAGAGAGAAATGAAATGGAGATAGGCTGTATGCCTGATAGAGAATTTAAGGTAATGGTCATAAAGATAGTCCACTGAACTTGAGAAAAGAGTGGAGTATCTCAGTGAGACTCTCAACAAAAAACCAGAAAATGTAAGAAAAAGAACCAATCAGAGAGGAAGAACTCAATAACTGAAATTAAAAATATACTAGAGAGAATAAATAGTAGAACAGAGGAAAGACAAGTACAGACCAGTAACATGGAGGACAAAGTAATGAAAAACAATCAAGCTAAATAAGAGAAAGAAAAAAAGAATACAGAATGAGAACAAATTAAGGGAACTCAGTGATATCGTCAAGTCTAATAACGTTTGCATTATATGGATCCCAGAAGAAAGAGAAAAAGGGGGCAAAAAATTTATTTGAAAAAATAATAGCTAAAAATTTCCCTTATCAGAGGGAAGACACATAAATCCAGATCCAGGGGGCACAGAGAGCCCCCAACAAAATCAACCCAGGGAGGTCCACACCAAGATACACAGTAATTAAAATGGCAAAAAGTAATGATAAGGAGAGAATTTTAAAAGCAGCAAGAAAAAAGAAAACAATCCATACAACAGAAAGTCCATAAAACTATCAGCTGATTTTTCACCAGAAACTTTGCAGGACACAAGGGAGTGGCATGATATATTCAAAGTGGTGAAAGAGAAAAACCTGCAATCAACAGTACTCTATCCAGCAAGGCCATATCTATCATTCAAAATAGAGAGATAAAGAGTTTCCAGGACAAACGAAATTTACAGGAATCTATCACCACCAAACCAACCTTACAAGAAATGTTAAAATGGAAAGGAAAGGCCATAAGCAGGAGTAAGAAAAGTAGGAAGCATAAAAGCAGGAAAATCAAGTTCATCCGTAACAACTAGTCAAGGGTTTCACAAAATACAAACATGACACTATATACCTAAAATGTAGAGGGAAGAAGAGTAAATTTTGGTACTTTTAGAATGGCTTGAAACTTAAGCGACCATCAGCTTAATACAGATGGTTATATGCACAGGATGTTATATATAAGCCTAATGGTAACCACAATTCAAGAAACCGGTAATAGATATGAAAAAAAAAAAAGGAATCCAAGTATAACACTAAAGAAAGACAACAAACCATGAGAGAAGAGAGGAACAGAAGAAAGGAACAGAGATCTACAAAAACAACTGTAAAACAAGTAACAAACTTGCAAATAGTACATATCTATCAATAACTACCTTGAATATAAATGAACTAAACTCTTCAATCAAAAAACATGCAGTGACAGGATGGATGAAAAAGCAAGACCCATCTAGATGCTGTCTACAAGAGACTCATTTCATACCTAAAGACACCGGCAGATTGAAATTGAGGGAGACGGAGAAACATGTATCATGCAAAGAATTTCAAGGAAAAGCCAAGGTAGCAATACTTACATTGGACAAAACAGATTTTAAAATAAAGACAGTAACAAAAGACAAAGAAGGATACTGTAATCATCAAGGTAATAATCCAAGAAGATATAGCAATTGTAAATATTTATGCACTCATCATGGAAACACCCAAATAATGTAGCTCACAACAAACAAAGGAAGTCATCAATAGTAATATAATAATAGTAGGAAACACTCCAGTGAAATACGATAGACCATCCAAACAGAAAATCAACAAGAAAACAGTGGATTTGAATGACATGCTGGACTACATGGATCTAACAGATATATTCAGAACATTCCATCCTAAAACAGCAGAATATACATTCTTGTCAAATGCACATAAAACATTCTCCAGAATAGATCATGTTAGACCACAAACAAGTTTCAATAAATTCAAAATGAGTGAAGTTGTATCATGCATTTTTTCTAAGAATGCTACATAAAAACTAGAAATCACCCCCCCCAATCTGTAAAGAACACAAATACATGGAGGTTATATTACATGCTACTAATGAATAAGTCAACCAAGAAATCAAAGAGGAAATTTAAAAATACATGAACACAAATGAAAATGAAAATACAATGATTCAAAATCTTTGGGGTGCAGCAAAACTGGCTCTAAGAAGTTGATAGTATAACAGGCCTACCTCAAGAAGCAAGAAAAATCTCAAATAAACAATCTAACCTTACATCTAGTGGAGCTAAAAAAATAATAACAAACAAGACCTAAAACCAGAAGAAGGAAGGAAATAATAAAGATTAGAGCAGAAATAAACAGAAACTAAAAATACAATAGGACAGATCAATGAAACCAGGAGATGGTTCCTGGAAAAGATAAAAAAAATTGCTAAAATGTTGGTGAGACTCATTAAATAAATAAATAAATAAATAAATAGAGAGAGAGAGAGAGAGAAAACAAAATCAGAACTGATAGAGGAGAAATAACCAACACCACAGAAATACAAAGGATTATAAGAGAATATATGAAAAATTATATTTCAACAAATTGGACAACTTAGGGGAAAAAAAAGGATAAATTCCTATAAACATGTAACCTACCAAAATTGAAGCAGAAAGAAATAGAAAATTCGAACAAACTGATACGAGCAAAGAAACTGAATCAGTAATCAACAAACTCCCAACAAACAAAAATCCAGGACCTGACAACTTCACAGGTGAATTCTACCAAACATTTAAAGAAGAGTTAATCCTGTTCTTAAACTATTCCAAAAAGCAGAAGAGGAAGGAAAGCTTCCAAATTCATTCTTTGACGCTAGCATTACCTTGATTCCAAAACCAGATAAAGGTGCCACTAAAACAAAAAACTACAGGCCAACAAGCGTGATTAATATAGATGCAAAAATCCTCAACAAAATATTAGCAAACTGAATCCAACAATACATTTAAAAAAAATCATTCGCTGTAATCCAGCAGATACTCCTGGGATCCAGGGTAGTTTCATATTTGCAAATCAATCAATGTGAGACATTACATCAATAAGAGAAAGGATAAGAACCATTCAATCTTTTCAATAGCTGAAGAAAAAGCACTTGACAAGGTACAACATCCATTCATGACAAAAACCTTCAGTAAAGCGGGTTTAGAGGGAACATACCTCAACATAATAAAAACATTATAAAAAAAAAAAACCCACAGCTAACATCATACTCAGTGGGGAAAAACAGAGCTTTCCCCTGAGATCAGGAACAACACAAGGATTTCCTCTCTCACCATCACCACATTTATTCAGCATAGTACTGGAAATCCTAGCCACAGCAATCAGATGAGAAAAAGAAATAAAAGGCATCCATATTGGAAAAAAAGAGGTAAAACTTTCACCATTTGCAGATGACATGATACTATATATTTAAAGACTCCAACAAAAAACTACTAGAACTAATAAATGAATTCAGTAAGGTCACAGGACACAAACCTGATATACAGAAATCTGTTGCAATTCTATATACTTAATGAACCAACAAAGAAATTAATAAAAGAGTCCCACTCACAATCACAACCAATAATAATGAAATACCTAGTAATAAAATTCACCAAAGAGGTGAAAGGCCTGTACTCTGTAAACTATAAAAACACAATGAAAGAGATGAAAGATGACATACACACAAAAATGGAAAGATATTCCATGCTCATAGACTGGGAAAGCAAATATTGTTAAAATGTCTATACTACCCAAAGCAATCATTGATCAAATGCAATCCCTATCAAAATACCAACAGAATTTTTCACAAAACTCGAATAATCCTAAAACTTGTGTGGAACCAGTAAAGACCCTTAGTAGCCAAAGTAATCTTGAAAAAGAACAAAATCGGAGGTATCACTATCCCAGATTTCAAAATATACTACAAAGCTGTAGTAATCAAAACAGTATGGTACTGGCACAAAAACAGACACATCGATCTTTGGAAAGAACACAAAGCCCAGAAACAAACCCATGATTATATGGTCAATTAATCTACAATAAATAAGGCAAAAGACAGTCTCTTCAACATATGGTGCTAGGAAAACTAGACAGCTACATGCAAAAGAATGAAACTGGACCACTTTCTTATATCATAAACCAAAATAAATCCAAAATCAATTTAAGACTTAATTGTGAGAACCGGAAACCATAAAAATCCTAGAAGAGAGCACAGGCAGTAATTTCTTTGGCCCTAGCAACAATTTTTCTAGATATGTCTCCTGAAGCAAAGGAAACAAAAGCAATATAAACCATTGGGGCTATAAGAAAATAAAAAGCTTCTAGAGAACAAAGGAAAAAACCAACAAAAAAGACAACCTACTAATTGGGAGAAAGTATTTGTAAATGACATATCCACAAAGGGGTTAATATTCAAAATATATAAAGAACCTATAAAACAACACCCAAAAAAACCAAATAATCCAATTTTTAAAAGGGCAGAAGATATGAACAGATATTTTTCCAAAAAAGACATGCATATGGCCAACAGATACATGAAAAGATGCTCAGCATCACTAATTATCAGAGAAATGCAAATCAAAACCACAATAAGATACCTGTCAGAATGGCTAAAATGAAAAGCACAAGAAAGAACAAGTGTTGGTGACGATATGGAGAAAAAGGAACCTTCATGCACCACAGGTAGGAATGCAAACTGGTGGCATCTACTATGGAAAACAATATGGAATTCCCTCAAAAAATTAAGAATACAATTACCATATGACCTAGTAATTCTACTATTGGATATTTACCCAAAGAATGCAAAAATACTAATTCAAAAAGATATATGCATCTGTATGTTTATAGCAGCAATATTTACAATAGGTAAAATATAGAAGCAGTCTAAGTGGTCAATAAATCAATAATTTGCAACCCATTTACAACATGGATGGGTCTAGAGTGTATAATGCTAAGTGAAATCAATCAGTCAGAGAAAGACAAATTCCATATTATTTTAGTCATATGTGGAATTTAGGAAACAAAACAGATAGGCAAAGGAAAAAAGAGGCAAGAAAGCAGACTCTTAACTATAGAGAGCTGATGGTTACCAGAGGGGAGGAGTGTGGGGAATGGGGGATGGGTGAAATAGGTGAAGTGGATTAAGAGACCACTTATCCTAATGAGCACTGAACAATGTATAGAATTGCTGAAATCACTATATTGTATACCTGGAACTAAGGGACATTAATTACATTGGAATCTGAAAATAATTAAAAGAATGAAATGAATATAGATAAATAAAAGCAGTTCTGGAGATTTGCTCTCTTCCCTTTAGGTAAAACTTGTCTAATTACTTTTTTGATTATGGGAAAGTCCTAAGGAAGTTCAGATAGATATGAAAACTCTGGAATGTTTTCAGAACTGTTTGTGACATTGTAGTAGAATCCTCAGAGCTAATTCTCTGCCACTTGGACCCTCAGACTTCCCCTTGAATAACTAAGAAGAGAACCAAAGAAAGTTAAATCCCTCTCAGATCTAAATCATTTCTGGAGCGTCCTGAGGGAAAAGGCATATGGTACAGACAGAGGTAATAAACTGCTAACCTAAGCTATGTTTAAACTGATAGTGGTTAAGAGATAGCTCCCATAACTATCGTACATGCAGCCAGTGACTGAGAGATTAGACACTTCAATGCCCATGACACAGACTGAGAACAAAATATGTGGAAAAAGAGTATGCAGAAGTGCCTCAGGAGACTGCAGTGGGCCTCATTTGTAGTATCACCCAGTCAGATTGTCAGGCCTTCATGTGATTTATAACCCTGCCTAGGCTTTAGGATTTGTTCATGGCAGATATAAAAGCCTCAGTCTCAAATGTTTCCATAATTCCTATACATGACAGTTTCACAAAATAGAAAAAATAGTGTTTTCAGTAACAACCACAAAAATAGAGAATGACCCCAATTATGTTGATTATCTACCATATAGTTAATTACCACATGCTAAAAATCATAGGAAATACATACAAGTATAAGACATGACACCAGGAGTTTGGAGTCTAATCAGGGAAATATTAAATGCACAGAAAAAACACACAGACACATACACATATATACATCAAGACAATATGGGGCAAATCAAAGTACTAGAGAAGTACAAACAGAAGGTAATAGGTAATAGAGTGATTATGCCCTTAAAAGCAAAAACACTAGGGGCACCTGGGTCACTCAGTCCATTAAGCATCTGACTCTTGATTTCAGCTCAGGTCATGATTTCACGGTTCCTAAGATAGGGCCCTGCATCTTGCTCTGTGCTGACCGCGCACAGCCTTCTTGGGATTCTCTCTGTCTCTTTCTGTCCCTCCCCACATGCTCTTTCTCTCTTTCAAAATAAATTAAAAACATTTTAGTTAAACAAAAGCAAGAGTACTAAACACTTTCATTTATTTTTTCTCTTGTCCATATAACCAGACAATTTGAGCTCCAGGGTGATGTTTAAATAGTGGGAAATATTTGCCCAACAAAAGAAAATTAAGAGAACATTTTGGTTCAGAGGATGGTAATATGGAAGTACTAGATACGATTATTGCATAATGAGGAGTTCAGTTTGGCTGCAATGAAGATTATAAGCCGTGGAGCAGTAACAAGGAAGGCTGGAAAGAAGGATCTGAACAAGATATAGGGTGACAAATGTCAGACTAAGAGGTTTGAATCCTAAGCCTATGCTAGAGTAATACAACTTTTAAAGATTTTTGAGCAGTACAGTAAAGAAAGGAGAGATGCAGATTTATTCAGTGACGGTACATAAAATATACTGGAGAGGTGACAAACTGGAAGAAGCAGTATCACAACAGTTAAGTGTACAGTGCTAAGAACTTATTTTAAGATGTTGATGATGGAAAGGAAAAAGATATATTTGAGGCCTACTGTGAAGATAGTGACGGATCTCAATGATTAAATGAAGTAAAATCATGGATAGCTATGAGCCTTAGGGAACAAAAGAACACTACTATGAGTTATAGAAATGTGGAAATTAAAAAATGCTGACTTGGCTTGTAAATATCCAACAGACAAAAATGTGGAATGGGAACTGAAAGGTAGAAAGCATTGTGAGATGGCACGGTTAGTTCCCAGTGTTTACAATAGATAAGTAGAGCAATTCATTAAATGAAACCTTGTCAATTAAGAATCTAACATAATAGCTTCCAGGAAAAAAGATTTTGACTTCAAAGATAATCAAGTCCTGGGTGCTATAAGCTACAGCTTTGACATAGATACTGTCTTGACGAAAACCTTTCACATTTGTATATTGAAAGCAATGAAAAAAGTTTAATCTCCTAGGACAAAGTCCACTGAACTGAAACTATTTTTAAAATATTAACAAACATGTATACATTGTATTGCTGTCAAAAGAATAGCTGAAAAGAGGGGCTTTGTTCAGATTACAAAAGTGAAAAAATTATCTTATCTATAAATGCTGGATATTAAATGTAGTATGAATGAAGAACACATTACCTACAAAGAACAAGAAAAATTAGAACAAGACTTTACAGATAAGGGAAATGACCTTTTTACTCAGGCTAATCTTAAAAACTAGAGTTTTCATATTTGGACACTGGTCACTTTTTAAAATGGAAAATCCAGCCTTTTGTAGCTCAGTTTATTTCTTATGTGACCTAAGCACATGGTCTTGACAGAGTTAAAAACTGTCATGAAACTGAAGACAGTAATATCACAAGCAGAACCTGGCTTGGCTTATATAGTTCCAATTTTTGCCTCTGAATCTGGATTACCTGGAAGTTTTTAAGAAAAAAGACCTGGATTAAACTACTGGATCCTGCTAAAAGCAGCAAAATTTTAGTATTAGAGATTCTCCTTAGCTTTCTCTCAGATTGAAAAAAAGTTGAATATTAAACTTAAATTAACCCTTTTCATTAACTTTTTTGTGACAAATTAGGATTGAGTTATATTTAAGTATGAAATGAACTGAGTCCTCTCTACCTTTAATTCTACTAGATGACCTATTGCTAAACTGTCACCATAAGAAGGCACTGAATGATCCCTATGCCTTCATTCAGTTCAACTATGACAAATTCTGGAAACATTTATGTGTGTGCTTAATATATAAAAAATAGGCTCCATCTCTTCTTTTATAACCAATGGACAGTTTTGTGCTAAGAAAATTTGTAATTGTTTTTAAATAGAATGGCAGATTTAAAGTAATTTAAATAATGTCTGTGCATCTCTAAGACCACACAGAACCTGTGAAATGGATAATTCTGTCCTAGAGTGCCCAGATAATATGTGTAAGACTGTGGGCCTCTTTTTTTCCTGTGGAGATGAAAATTACAAAGAAAGGCTCAAAAACTCTCAAAAAAGATCAGAAAGAGAATCAGACACTCACTAGTCGGTCTCTGTCATTTTGGAGTGATGACATCGCTTTTTTTAAACTCAGGACTTCAGCGGGGCTGGTTGCAGGCTGGGCTGCAGACCTCTGCTTTCCCTCCTCTGACTTGCGGAATTTCTGCAGTTCATTCAACAGATGATCTCTCTCATTCTGTAGACTGGCCATAGCCTTGGAAAAGGACTGCACTTGATTGTAAGAATCCTCTAGTTGTGAGGACAAGTGAAGCAGTTGCTTATCTTTGGACAAAAGCTGTTGGTTAAGTTTCTCAAGGTGAGGCAAGCTGCTATCCTCAGTGGAGTTCGTTGAAAGGGCAGCTTTAGAAACAAGAGCATCTCTCTCCCTGCTCAAGAGGCCCTGTTCCTCTCTCAGCTGTGCCAGCTCCTTGAGACTGGCATCATATTTCTTTTTCAGTTCATCAAGCTCCTCATTGGCATGATCTCTGCTATTCTGTAGGGAATTCATAGACCTTCCAAAAGACTGGATTTGTGCTGTGAGATCTTTATTTTCTTTGGTGACTGTGAGTAATTTCTGTTCCATCTCCACTAGATCTCTTGCTAGCTCTGCCACTCTCTCTTCTGCGGTTTCTGTTTCATTTCGCATTATCCCGGCATCATGGTGAAGATGCTTTAATTCTTTCTTCAGTTTATCTTCAATTTCACCTACTTTCTTGGCAGCTTCCTTTTGAACACAAACCAACTCCTTTTCCAGTTCTGTAATTCTCTTCTGAGAGGAGGAAAGGGTAGTACTCAACTTCTGTACTTCTTCTTCTTTTACTTTTAACTCGGCCTGAAATATCCCTAAAGTTCCTTCTTCTTGCAAGGCTGCCAACTGTCTCTTTAGTTGGGATATAGACGTGTTCAAGCTCTCAATCTCTCTAGACAAACCTTGTTTCTCCTCCTCTAGAGCAAGAGTAGACCTCCGCAGATCCGCCTCTGCTTCCTCAGACTCCTTTAGCTTCCCTTCCAATTTAGCACATTCACTTTTCAGCTCCTTATTCTGCTGAAGTTGGGCTTCAAGGAGTTGCTTTTGCTGGCAGTCCTTTCTTGATATCACTTGGTTTAGGTCTTCTCTATACTGGATCAGTTCTGCATCTAGTTTGGCATTCTCAGAATTGAGATCATCCATATGACTTCTCAAGCATCGAATTTCTTCTTTAAGTTTGTTATTCTCAGCAGCAGCTTCTTGGATGAGTTGATCTTTTTCCAAGATGACAGAGAGATGTCGCTCTTCCAGCTGTTGGTAGTCACCTACTATGCGGTCTCGGTCATCCTGGAGAGAAGACATGGATTTAATGAAGGAATTCAACTGAGCCTTCTGCTGCAAGTTTTCCTTTTTGATGGTTTTCAGTGTTTCCATAAGCTTGTTGGTTTTGTCAACAGCCTTTTTGTTCTCCTCTTCTAAGACAATATTCTCCTCTTCCTCCTGGGACAATAGGTTTTCCAATTCTTTAATTTCTTTATTATGTTGCTGATGCAGTTCAGCAACAGCTACTTGGATTTCCTGTTCCTTGGCAGAAAGCAGGCTTATAATCTTCTGCTCCTTCATGCTTATTTCTTCATGTAGTTTACTGGTCAGTTGTCTGGAGGCCTGAAGATCAGTCTCTAGCTGTTCATAACTGAACTTACAATTCTGGATGTCAGCCTCTTGCTGCTTTATGATCCCTTCCAAATTCTCTTTATTTTCCTTACATTTTTCTAAAGAATTGTTTAAATCAGTTGACTGGTCTCTGAGAATCTTAAGTTCTGATTCCAACTTAGCTAATTCATTCTGAGAACTGTGGTACAGATGCCGAGTCTCTTCTAGCTGGGACAAAAGTTCTTTGTTTTCCCCCTGCAGAGTATCACAGACCCTTTGTTGAAGCTGGACCTCTGTCTGGGCCTTAGACTCCCAAATCTGCTTATCATGTTCAAGCCTGTAAAAAAAGAAGGTCATTAATTACAGATTTCAAAGAAAAACTACCTGATGCCTAAGGAACACATACAGCAACATGTACTCAGACCTACACATGAATCAGTATTCATAATTCAAAGTGCTCTACCTTTTAATGGAGAAATATTAGTTCTACTGAATGCTCTGTATTAAAGGTATATTGTACCTAAGGGTATTTCAGTCATAAACTCCAAAATATGTTCATTTTAGTGGCATGACTTTGCACACTCTTGAAAGCACTATTTTCTCCTATTTTGCTTTACTTTGCTCCAGACAAGCTAATGTCTAGCTTCTTAAAGGAATCATCTTGGTATGACAGACAATGAGGAAATCTCTCAGAGAAGAAAAATCCTATTAAAAGTGGAGGAATACCAAGTGTTAGTTCCTGAGCTTGAAAAGTGACATAAAATTGACATTAGAAGAAAATAACTCTAACAGGTATATGCAGTATGAATTGATATGAAACACAGGAAGAGAAAAGAGGAGATCATTTAGGAGTCTAAAGCAATCATTTGGGAGTAACAGAGTAGAAATGTAGACAAAGGCAGTGGAAATGTAAATGAAACAAAAGGGAGAAATCAAAGAGATCTCTCAATAGAAAGATGGAAAGAGAAGCAGACAGCAGTATTTCACCTTAATACAAGCCAAGTATCACTCTCTCTCTCTCTCTCTCTCTCTCTCACATACACACACACACACAGAAGTGAAAGAGAATGTAGCTTCTAGAGAAATCTAAGCCAAAATGAGTCCCATAATATCAAAGGGAATAGAAATAGTTTAAACAGTGACTTTGTCTTCAGTTACATTTAGAAGAGCATAAAACATATCCATTTACCTGGAAATGTTGATCTTCAGTTCTTCCATATGGATTGACATCTGCCTAAGTTGATCCTTTAGAACACTGCAATTCTCCTCTTTGAGTCTAATTTCTTCTTCTTTCGTTTGAATAGCATCACTGAATTTCCTCTCCCACTTCTTGGCTTCATCTATCACCCTGTCTCGATCATCCTGGAGGGAAGACATGCTCTTAGTGAAAGCTGCAAGCTGGGCCACAGTACTATCAAGGTTTTCCTGAAGTTGCTTAACTTCATTGTCTTTCTTGTTCAAAGTAATCTGAATCTCTCCAAATGTCTCCTCCAAGTGGACTTTTTCTCTACGCAAAGCATCCAGTTTCTCTTGCATGTTCTTCTTCTCTTTCAGGTGTTTCTCTTCTACCTGCTCCAGTCTCCGCTCCAGATCTTCATCTTTTTGTTTCATTTGGCTTTTAACTGATTCTTTGTTGGACTGAAGTTCCTTTTTCAACTTGAGATTGTCTGCTAGGACCCTTGCTGCTTCACTTTGAGTGTCATCTAACAGTACTTTGAAGCTAGCCAATTCTGTTTCTGCCTTCTTGCAGTGTTCATTGGCTTGAGCTAGATTTTCTTTGGTTATTTCCAAATCTTTTTGGGATTCTGTTTGAACAAACTCTAGGGCCTTTACAGTTCTCTCCAGAGCACTAATTTTCTCTTGATACCTGATGCAGTCCTTCTGCAGCTGCTTTACTTCTTGTTGTTTTTCTTTTAACAGCTCCTGAAGTTCCTTTGCATGACTTTTATTGCCAGGTTCCTTCTGAGCACCTTGTATTTTCTCCATATATTCCTTTCGTATTTCTGATTCCACCTTAGTTTTCTCCTTGACTAACTGCTGCTTTTCTTCTTCCAATTCACTCACACACTTCTTAAGGTTCTGCATTTCGGATTCCAGTAGCTCATTTTTTATTTGGGCATCTGTAACATCCTGATAGTAATTCCCAATGCTTCCATTAAGTTCTGCTAATTGATTCATAAGCCTCTCTTCCAAATCATCTTTCTCTTCTTCTGCTGTCTCTTTTAGCTTGGTAACTCTGGCAAGTTCTTCTTGCATTTGCTGATTTGATAGATTTATTCTGGTTATTTCTTCCTGAAGCACTTTTAGTTCACCATCCTTTGTTGATATTTGACTCTGTAAGGCATTTCTCTCATTTTGTAAAGTCTGGCTAAATTCTCTTTCTTTTTGCTTCTCTTCCTCTAATTCATCAATTCTTTCTTTGAGCTGATCAATATGCTGCAGGTAGTTACTAATTTCATCATGTGAACTGACATTCTCATTTTCATCAGGCTTCTTGTCACTCTTCTCTGACAGAATAGATTCTGAATATTCAGGCCTTGTGCTCATGTTCAGAGACTCATTAGTCTCACCTAGGACAGACTGTGTTGCCCCTTCAATGGTATCCCTTTGGTTATGTTTCTCAGTGGCCTCCAGGTTAGCTTGTTTGGATACAGTACCTTCAACCTGATGCTTTAAATCTCGAACCTCTTCACATAGAGAGTCCTTCTCAGCCATTAAAGCCCCAAACTCCTTAGAAAGGGTTTTATACTCTGTTTTGACCCTTTCCAGTTCCTCTTTCAAGTTGGAATTGGAAGAAAGAAGTGCTTCCACATCATCATTTGAGGTACCTCCTCCAGAATGCACCTCTGCTCTAAGCCGGTCATTCTCTTCTTCCAATTCTAGGATTTTCTGCTGTTTAGATTTAGCAAACTTTCTCATCTTTTCTTTCATTTCCTCCATTTCCTGTTCAGCTTCCTGTAATTGCTTTTCTGTCTCTTTCTTGTTTGCTTCTGTGCTTCTCAATTTGCCATATAGTTCTTGCTTTTCTTGCCTCACAGTTTCCACAACATGCTGAATCCTTTCTGCCTCATTACTAACATTCTCATAGGACTGCAGAAGAATTTCATACTCTTTTTGTAACTCTTTGTGTTTCTCTTGCCACTCAGCACTTTCTGCAATCTTAGAACATTTCAAAGATTCAACTTCCTTCACTAAGTTTTCCTTGTCTTCAGTAAGATCCTCCAGAGCTAATTTCAGACTTTCACAAGAGCCATTGAGACTTTGATTTTCCATTAAAGATCTGTCCATTTCTGTAATGAGCTTGTCTCTTTCTTCTTGAAGAAGAGCTAACTTTCCTAAGAATGTATCTTTTTCTTTATTTTGAGCAGAAACTTGGCTTTCTACATCTGCCAGAGACTTAGTGAGATGTTCTATGGTTTCTCTGGCCAAAGACAACTCCTCTTGGAGACTTCTGTTTTCTTTTAGTGCTTCTTTTCGGGAAATAAGGGCAGCTTGCAGTTTCCTCTGTATTTGTTGCTTTGCTTTGCTTTCTTCTCCAATCTCCTCTGGCTTTTGCTTCATTTCACAAAGTTCCACCTGTAACTGCTTTATCTTCTCATCATGTTCTTTGGCTTGCATTTCCAGCTGTGTATGAAGAGCCTTGATTAAATCCTCTTGTTCCATTATCTCTGTCTGTACTTTTGTAAGCGCCTCTTGTTTCTCACTAAGCTGTCCAGAAAGGCATCTACCTTCTTCTTCCTTTCTGCTTAGGAGTTTCTGCAGTTCATCCAGTTTAGGCTGTAATTCTCTTAAATGTTCTAATCCAGCAATTTCTAGCTGACTGCTTTCCAATTTCTGCCTCAGGCTTTCTGCGTGGGCTTCAGCTTCATGGGATGCTGTCTGCAGACTCTGTATTTCCAAATCCTGTTTATTGATCTGCTCTTGTAACTGAAATACCTCTTCTGATTTTTTAGTAAGCTCACTTGTCACAGAACAAATCTTCAATTCCAACTCCTCTTTCTGGGCCTCCTTCTCTTTCAGCTGGGTCTTAATCTGGGCAACAGAAGTACCGCCCTGCAGAGCATCTCCATCTCTAGGATGAGAAAGCAAGTCAGACTCTGAAATGGGCTGAGAAGGTTGCTGCTCTGTACCTATGAATAAAGTTTCTTTTAAACTTTGAGTTGGAGAGTCTGGATCCTGCTGGTCAATGTCCAGGAGTTTCCTGTCTACAGACTCCTTTACTTGAATCTGGAGTTGTCTTAGCTGGTCTCCGATGTCCTCATTTTCCTTCTTCTGCTCATCAAATTGGTCTCGTAAGCGATTATAGTCATCCTTCTGTTGCTTTAGCTCCTCCTTAAGATGTCTTTCTTTTTCCTGTGCCTTCTGTAGAATTGCCTTTCGAGAGGTTAACACCTCCTGTAGTTTCTTTTGAAGTTGTTCCTTTTCTTTTTCAAGGTCCAGTACCTTTTCTTCCAGCTCTGGTTTCCAGTGTTCTCCACTGCCTATGGCAGGAGGGCTGATCACCACTGTTTCTTTTACAGGTGCTGCTGAGTCTCCATTGCCTACATCCTTGTTACCTGTGGTTAACTTCTGGATGACTGCTTGGTTTTCAATTATTTTCTCTTGCAGCAAATCTATTTGGTTTGTCTTCTCTTGCAGGTTCTGATTCATCTGTTTGATCACAGCCTGTAACTCTTCTTCAGCTGCTACCTTTTCTTCTAAATCCTTCCTTACATGCTCTAGTTCCACCTCTTTCTCAGATATTATCTGTTTTAAAGAAATTTCTATTTCTTGGCACTTAGCAGTCACACATTTTTCTGAGTCTTCTTTGCTTTCTTTATCTTCTCCTATTTCTCTCTTCTCACTCTCATTGAGAGGGATCTCTTTCATAGATTCATCTTTCACTTTGGCCAATTCCTCTTCTAATCTACTGACTCTCTGTAGAAGCTCCTTTCTGTTAATAAGAGCTGCCTGGAGCTTTCTCTTTCTCTGTTCACTTTCTTTCTTTACAAGGTCTAATTCGTGCTGAAGTTCTTCTTTACTTAGGAGCCCTGCTGGGCTCAGCTCATCATAATTCTGTTTAAGGCCAGAAACAACTTCTTTATCTTCTTCTACCTGCTCTTTTTTTGCCTCTTCAGCCCTGGATAATAAGTTCAACTGTTCCTTAAGAGTCTTAATTTCAATCCCAAGAGAAAACTTCTCCTCATTAAGTTGAACCATTTTCTCAGTCATACTGAAGCTGATTTCTGTCACTTGCTGATCCTTTTCCATGATGGTTTGTCGGAGGGCTTCCACATCTCTTTTTTTCTCTAATAAGAGTTGATCCATTTTTGCTATTTCAAGTTCCTTCTGTGAAAGAGCCTGAGAAAGTTCTTCCATCTTATTTGATATATCCCTCACACGTTCTTCCCCTTCGAGCACTTCATTTTCTTTCTTCTGCAGCTGGCTTTGCAGGCTTTTTGTCAATGCACTCTGCTCAGAAAACTGAAGCTGCACACCATCCAGTTCATTCTGTAAAACTTCAATTTTCACATCTTTAGATTTGGCTTCTATGCTGAGACTGTGGATCTGTTCAGTCAGCAAGTTGTGATGAGTTGTTTGACTTTCATAGTCAAGTCTTCTTTGCCTTTCTGCTTCTGCAAGGCTCGCTTCCAGTTGTTGTACCTGAGCCCTCAGTTCTGTTACCACACTAAGTTCCTTCACTTGAGAAAGAAGCTGGTCTCTTTCTTCAGACAAAGCAGTGAATGCACTGTTGGTGTCATCGGCATTTTTCCTAAATTCATCAATCAACTGGGTTAGGTTACTGATTTCTTTAGCTTTCTCATCTAAATTTTCCTCATAGATTTCCTCTGCTTTATGAGAGCTTATCTCGAGTTCTGAAATTTGCCTTTTTAGCCTTTCCAATTCATCCTGGTGACACTGACAAATTCCTGGCATAGCAGAAGGTGATTTATCAACATCATCCTGCTTGGTTGATTTTAATTCGATTTCAGTATCATTTATAGATATTTCCTCAGATGTTCTATTTTGATGTTTAGTAGTCATCTGCTCTTCTTTGTCAACTGTTGGAAGACTGCTCTCTTCATGTGGCACTGAGGAAAAATGTTGACCTGTATCTTCAGGCAATATTCTCATGCTAACTATAGGTATTTCTTCACTCTCTGTCTGTTTCATTTCTTTCTGGTCAGAGACCTCAGGGTCCCCCTCCGCCTTTTTCCCCTGGAGCTGCAGCTTAAGAAACGCAATCTCTTCTTGAGCTTCTTTCATTTCCAGCAATAAAACAGACAGTTCTTTATGTTTCTGAGAAAATGTATTGTCTAGAACATCCTGTCCACTCTCCTCACCAGAAGAGCTGATCTTGTTGAGCCTGCTAGTATCAACCACGCCAATCTGTTTTTTAAAAAAGAAAAGAAAAGCCTCAATCAGATGTCTTATAAGAAAGAGCCTAAGTAAAAATTCGTATTTCAGGCATTTTTCAAAACCTGAAACTTTCTAGTCCAAACCTCCTTCCATAAAACTACTGAATATTTTAAAAATCAGTTATTATTTCCCAAACCCTGGTGTGAGAGTACCCTGTCAATTCTATACTGAGGTCAAACCACACTCATAAGACCTACAATAGCCTAGAACTCCTTTTCTGGATATCCCACACTTGGGAAACTTTTTCTTTGGATTAAAATTCCTACTTGTTTCTCTTAAGAACCACTTAAAAATAAAAAGGAAAGCAAGAAACACATTAAATTTTGTTTGATTCCACACCAAAAAGGAAGTTATGAGATTCTTTTTTCTAAATTATCAATTGAAATGGGAAATATTACATAAGATAGTCATTACCAGGTAAGTGGATTATCAAACAAGTAGGTTCAAATAAATTACCATGACCAAATAACCAAAAAGAAGTTCTACTGAGGGATGAGTATGAAATTACAGACTTGCCTGACAAAATATTAACCATTATTATTACAAAGAAAACTGTGTCAGACTGTTTAATCCTTTTTTTTAATAATTGTTTTCCTGGGAAACAAAATCAGTGAATCTCCTGGTAAATTTCATTAGAACTTTACTAAATGAGTTTGGAGACAGTGTACACAGTAAAATCCCCACCTTTGCCAACAGCACCATTTTTCTCCCTGGAAAAATTGCACTGTGATAGAAGGGGAAAAAAACCCGAAGGATTGTCAAATAATGTAGTAGCCAAGAGTATAAGCTCTACAACCTGACTGAATTCACCTCTTAGCTCTGCCATTTACTAGCAAAAGCTGGCACATAGCTAGTATTCAGTGAATATTAGCTATTACGTTGGTAACATTCTCAGCTACTGAATAAGAAAAAAATAGTCATTACTTTAAAATTATGTATTATTTTAAGAAAGGTTATCATTTTCATAAGCATTATTTTTAATCATTGAAAATTTTTTGCCATCTGCATTATTCATAATCAAATTTCTGGAGACTAAAACCAGACACAGCATTTAAGCACATAGAAAAAGCTCCTTTTATGATTTTTTCAGGTCACATGCTTATTTATCCATCTTTATATACATTAAAGACCTGATATAGTCAAGGCATCACTTTCTGCCAGAAGTCTTCAATACAACTCCTTTTTTGTTCTCTCTCTCACCCTAAATATACTTATTTCCTCTTTTCTGTCATGCCACTTTACTCACTTTCTTCCTTCCCTTGGTCACACTCTCTGCTGCTCCCTGTGAGCTCTACAGAGTTCAATCAACTTTTTGGCTCAAGTGAAAAATCAATGTTATCCCTAAGATATATACCCCAATGTTACACCAGAGAACTTTGCTTTTTCCAGCCACTCTCATACTTTTTCTACTAATACTAGTCTTCCCCTTTCAGCTGAGCTTACACTTTCTATGAACCTTTTCTACTCACTTTCTCTTACCCCAAAGGATTGATTATCTTAGGCACCCTTCCTTTTGCAATTTGTGTGGGTTTCCCCCTTTCTTTTCCCTTGTTCTCTGCTTTTTTATTCTCCCTTCTGGCATTGTTTTTCTTTTTCTTATGAGATCACCACCTTTCTTATCTGTTCCTCTTTTTTGATCTAAGTCATCTTGTTTTCACTAGATACTACTGCTAAGCATCTTAAAACATGAAGCACCTGTTTGGCCAAACAAGACTCATTTTATATCCATATAATGATACAAATTTCAAATTTTAGCTTCCTTTTGCCAAGTTTGAAGCTAACTCCTCTTGATCTAGTTCACATTCTGGTTATTTTAAGAACATATCACTTACCTCACTAATTTCTCTATCTGCCTCTCCACTTCTATTCTGAGCCTCCAGGAGAGTAATCTGAGAAGACAGTTTTTCTGAAAGTCACAAAATAAATATCCTTAGATGATTTATGTAGAGTGAGAAAACAGAGCCATGATTGCGTGTGACGCTATTTGAGAAGCATGATATAATCAAGAGGAAAGAAATAAACAAAATAGTTTTGGGAAGATAAAAAGCTTAATTTATCAAAAAGAAATGGCAAGAGAAGATGAGATAGAAAATAGAATGGTGGGAAAAAAAGAATGGTGCTAGGTGATAAGAATTAATCTGAATGAAGTATATAAATAGTGGAGGGCTTTAAAGGAGAAAGATGCCAGAGCATGTGACAAGTAGCAGCTGTTTCTGTGGCACAATTTGGGACTTCTAGGGAAACAAATTTGCCTTGATTTTTCCGTAACCCCACTGTGTTCATAATATACATTTTACATTCATATAGCACTTAAAGGTCTTCAATATTCTTTCACATATGTTTATAAAGACATCAGATTTTAGCACTAGAACAGAGATATCCAATCTCCTCAATGACCACATAAGAAAACACAGACATGACAGGACCCACAGCTAGTTCACAGAGAGGTGGGATCATAATCCAGTCTTCTAAGTTCTTCCCCAAATTCTATTTGATGCATATATCTAAAAAGGGTTGTAGTGCCTTGGGGGATAAAAATACTGAGTATTAATATGCCCCCAAGAACTTTATACTCTTTCTGAGAAGCTAAGACAGATATATTAAAGGGGGGGGGGGGAAGCATAGTTTTTATACTACATCTAAAAGTCTTAACATGACCTACATGGGCTCTTGTGAGTTGACCCCACCTATTCTACAACCTCTTCTGCCCTGCCCCTTTTTTGTTCACTCTCCTCCCAAAATACTGGTTTTATTTCTGTCTGCACACATATAAAGTTTATTCAAACTTTATTATACTTACACTGCTTTTTTCTCTGTCTGGAATGCTCCTTGCTTGGCCTTTTTGCATGGTTGTCTCCTTTTCTTTATTCAGGTTTCAAGTTCTCAGAGAGGCCTGCCGTGACGACTCTAATGCTTTCCCCTTTCCCCAGGCATACCTGCAGTTATCTATTTTATTTTTATCCTAATACTTATCACTTTCTGATATTTTCTTATTTATATACCTGTTCATGGCACATCTTCCCCTCTAATATGTTAGGCCAGTTACCGCAGCAACTAGATTTCTCCCTGGCACATACAATAGATTGCTGTCTACCAAAGAAATCTTCTAAATGAATGAATGACAAATCATGAAACAAATGAACTCGATACAGTATATAATGTGTTCAGACACTTCACAAGATTATTTGAGGAAGAGGTGTAGTGATAGAAATGGAAGTGCAAAAGGTGAGTTGAATAGAACATGACATATAAAGCAAAGGTAACCTAAAACCAAGCACAAAAACTAATACATAAAACCTTAAGGGCAATGGTCCTTGCAAGAAAAAGCAAAAAGAATGAAAAATGGTTAAGGTGGAAATTAGAGGTTAACTTTAGAGTTTAAGAAATGGTAGAAATTTGGGGCGCCTGGGTGGCTCAGTTGGTTAAGCATCTGACTTCTGCTCAGGTCATGATCTAACAGTTCATGAGTTTGAGCCCCGTGTCAGGCTCTGTGCTGACAGCTCAGAGCCTGGAGCCTGCCTCAGATTCTGCGTCTCCCCTCTCTCTCTGCCCCTCCTCTGGTTGTGCTCCATCTCTCTCTCTCTCTCTCTCTCTCAAAAGTAATTAAACATTAAAAAAATTTTAACAAAAAAAGATATGGTACAAACTTTACTTGGTAAAGTACCCTAGTTGAGGCCTGAAAGATGAGGGAGAATTAGCATGGCTAAAGGAAAAGGATAGGGTTTTAAGTAGTATATAGCATGAGCAAAACCCAAAATGTTTTCTACTTTTGGACCTTTATTTATACTGATCTCTGTTACCTCATCCCCAATATGTATTATTGGGAATGTCCTTTCTCTCATCATTTTGCCTATTTAAAAATTCATCATCTTTTCTGTTTGGAGTGTCATTGTAACTACTGTATTGTAAATGATGGGAAATAATTGCATATGTTAAAAAAATAAATTGTGTTATATTCAAAAAAAAAAAAGAAAAAAAAGAAAAAAAAGAAAAATTCATCATCTTATTAAGGTCCTATTCAAGCCATGCTCCTGAAAAGATCCCTTAACCACTCCAAAATAAATATAATACTGATACCCTACAGCATTGATAGCCCATAATAACAAATGTTATACTTATATAAACACTGATATGGCACTCTAGTTGTTCATTGTGTATTAATCCTATCTTCAATAACTACCAGCCGTGTTAACATCATTATTGCAACAGAACCAGAAAGTCTATATGTTATACATGTAGACTAATAAATGTAGAGGCATGTGGGTTAAGAAGACAGATAATTATGGTTTTCATTTATACATACCATTCTCAGCTTTCAGTTCCTCCAGCTCTACAGAACTAAGGAGCATTACAGGGGGGAAAGAAAAGAAAGAAAATGGGAGGGAACGAGACAAAAAGAAGAGAAGAAGAGAAAATAAAAAGAAAAGAGAAAGAAGAAAAAAAAACATATATAAATGGGGGTCGGAGACAACAAAGGACAGTAGACCGTTTAAAAGTGTATGACCAGTTTGGGGGAGAAGTAAGGATGAGATACAGGAGAATATATCTGGGTTGCAAGAAGGTGGAAAGTAACGGAGAAAGGAAAATAAGGAGTAAAATTTAAAAGAGTTGAGTAAAGAAAAAGGAAAAAGAGGTAATAATGACAAAGAAATAAGTACAAAACAAGTGAAGAAAAAAAATTTTTTTTACATTAAAAAAAAAATAACAGCAGCAGCTTGCCCTGGTGGATGGACGGGGTTTGATGTGGTAGGTCTTGGAGGCTGTTCTCAGAGGCTCCGCCCCTGCCTGAGGTGAAATGAGCAGCAGGAGGTGAAGTGTGCACCTCCACAGACTCAATTGCGGAGTCCCCACCCCCAGCCAGGATCGTGATTGCAATGGGGGAAAGGAAAAAAAAAAAAAAAGCTGAGTCTCTCTTGGTTTCTGATAGCTGTTGCTCAAGGTCCTGTGCACTGCTGAAAATGAGCTGGGAGCTCCTGCAGTCTAAGCGCGCGCCCAGGCCTCCACCCGCCACTGACTCCTTGTCGTGGGTTGCATAGGTGTGGGCCCTATTTTTTCCTGTGGGCACCCGGGATTCGCGCAGTCCGTGCAGGGGGCGAGGTGCACCGTGGAAATGCGGTCCGTGGTCCCGTTCCCAAAACCAAGTTCGAATTGCTCGCCCCTGGCACAGCCGCAGCCCCGACCGCTTCTCGCCGGGAAGTCCGCTCCCCTGTCTCTTCCCTTTGTCTCTCGGGCTCCGCGTGCTTCCCCCACATTGGGCTGGGGATCTTACCTCCCCTGCCCTTCCCGGCCTGGCCTGTTTTCAGATCTCCCCCATTCACCCTCACTCACTCAGGTATCCTTGAGGTTCTATTCTTTCTGGAGTCCGTATTTTCTCCTTCCGCTCTCGCAGATGAGAGTAATATCCTTCTTGGTTCGATAAATGGGGCGGACAGAGTTTACAGACTCCCTTCCTCTCCGCCATCTTGGCTCCTCCTCATAATTTCTGCTTTATAATTAGAGTGTTTAGTGTCCATTTAATGTATTATTGATATAATTGGATTCAGGTATACCACTTTTTCTTATTTGAGATTTGATAATTCATTTTTTCTTCTTTTTTTGATTTTCCCTCTTACACTCTGGCAGGTGTGTTTGTCCCATAGTCTGTCTCCTCATTTTTCAGGCTCTCATTCTGAGGCTTTTCTGTCAGTGTTATAGTTCCTCTGTGTAATGCAAACTGGAACCTTCCCTTAGGATAAAAGTCATAGAATCCTTAAACTCATCTCTTGCCATTTCTTTAAACATCAAATGAAGATTTGGGGCTGAGTAAGCTGTAAAGACTCTCAAGGCTCAAAAATTCTACACTTTTATGAAACATTGTATAGAAAATCCCCTTGGAGAAGAAAAACTTGTATAAAATGACATACAACTAAAGATGTATCCTAATTAGATATTTGCCTCACTAGGAAAACCAAACCAATAAGGATGCATAAGTGAAACACAAGATAATTTTTATTATCCTTGGAAAAAATGAAAACAATTATGCCTCTTTCTCCTTTCTTAAAGGTTGTATATTAACTCTTGTCCCTGTTCTTCTTTGGGAGTCTCTCTTCATGTTTAGTCTCCTTTGAGAGTGATCTGGTTATCAAGTGGCCTTAATCAAACTTTGTAATATTACTTATGGACCCAAAAAATGTTTTTTCTTGTGCAATAGACTTGAGGTTTCTGTCCTTGAAATCCAATGCCCATTCTTAAATTTGAAAGCCAATGAACTAGAAGTTTGTGTGAAAGAGTTTCTATCTTCTGGTAAAAAGCACTACTTTAAAGATGAGTTAGGCAAATAAGTAGATGCCGTTTTTAAGGTATTTTCATGGCTGGAGAACTTTTAGAAGATAAAAATGCCAGAGCCTCTCTGGACATGATGCAAGGGGTTTTTCTCTGAGAATCATTAATTTGTTTTCTTTCTACATTTTAGGTAGACACTAAGGAGAATATTGCCTTTTTGCAAAAGAAAGTGTCAGAACTTGAGAATGAAAAGAGAGCTTTGCTCCTTAGTTCTGTAGAGCTGGAGGAACTGAAAGCTGAGAATGGTATGTATAAATGAAAACCATAATTATCTGTCTTCTTAACCCACATGCCTCTACATTTATTAGTCTACATGTATAACATATAGACTTTCTGGTTCTGTTGCAATAATGATGTTAACACGGCTGGTAGTTATTGAAGATAGGATTAATACACAATGAACAACTAGAGTGCCATATCAGTGTTTATATAAGTATAACATTTGTTATTATGGGCTATCAATGCTGTAGGGTATCAGTATTATATTTATTTTGGAGTGGTTAAGGGATCTTTTCAGGAGCATGGCTTGAATAGGACCTTAATAAGATGATGAATTTTTCTTTTTTTTCTTTTTTTTCTTTTTTTTTTTTGAATATAACACAATTTATTTTTTTAACATATGCAATTATTTCCCATCATTTACAATACAGTAGTTACAATGACACTCCAAACAGAAAAGATGATGAATTTTTAAATAGGCAAAATGATGAGAGAAAGGACATTCCCAATAATACATATTGGGGATGAGGTAACAGAGATCAGTATAAATAAAGGTCCAAAAGTAGAAAACATTTTGGGTTTTGCTCATGCTATATACTACTTAAAACCCTATCCTTTTCCTTTAGCCATGCTAATTCTCCCTCATCTTTCAGGCCTCAACTAGGGTACTTTACCAAGTAAAGTTTGTACCATATCTTTTTTTGTTAAAATTTTTTTAATGTTTAATTACTTTTGAGAGAGAGAGAGAGAGAGAGAGATGGAGCACAACCAGAGGAGGGGCAGAGAGAGAGGGGAGACGCAGAATCTGAGGCAGGCTCCAGGCTCTGAGCTGTCAGCACAGAGCCTGACACGGGGCTCAAACTCATGAACTGTTAGATCATGACCTGAGCAGAAGTCAGATGCTTAACCAACTGAGCCACCCAGGCGCCCCAAATTTCTACCATTTCTTAAACTCTAAAGTTAACCTCTAATTTCCACCTTAACCATTTTTCATTCTTTTTGCTTTTTCTTGCAAGGACCATTGCCCTTAAGGTTTTATGTATTAGTTTTTGTGCTTGGTTTTAGGTTACCTTTGCTTTATATGTCATGTTCTATTCAACTCACCTTTTGCACTTCCATTTCTATCACTACACCTCTTCCTCAAATAATCTTGTGAAGTGTCTGAACACATTATATACTGTATCGAGTTCATTTGTTTCATGATTTGTCATTCATTCATTTAGAAGATTTCTTTGGTAGACAGCAATCTATTGTATGTGCCAGGGAGAAATCTAGTTGCTGCGGTAACTGGCCTAACATATTAGAGGGGAAGATGTGCCATGAACAGGTATATAAATAAGAAAATATCAGAAAGTGATAAGTATTAGGATAAAAATAAAATAGATAACTGCAGGTATGCCTGGGGAAAGGGGAAAGCATTAGAGTCGTCACGGCAGGCCTCTCTGAGAACTTGAAACCTGAATAAAGAAAAGGAGACAACCATGCAAAAAGGCCAAGCAAGGAGCATTCCAGACAGAGAAAAAAGCAGTGTAAGTATAATAAAGTTTGAATAAACTTTATATGTGTGCAGACAGAAATAAAACCAGTATTTTGGGAGGAGAGTGAACAAAAAAGGGGCAGGGCAGAAGAGGTTGTAGAATAGGTGGGGTCAACTCACAAGAGCCCATGTAGGTCATGTTAAGACTTTTAGATGTAGTATAAAAACTATGCTTCCCCCCCCCCCCTTTAATATATCTGTCTTAGCTTCTCAGAAAGAGTATAAAGTTCTTGGGGGCATATTAATACTCAGTATTTTTATCCCCCAAGGCACTACAACCCTTTTTAGATATATGCATCAAATAGAATTTGGGGAAGAACTTAGAAGACTGGATTATGATCCCACCTCTCTGTGAACTAGCTGTGGGTCCTGTCATGTCTGTGTTTTCTTATGTGGTCATTGAGGAGATTGGATATCTCTGTTCTAGTGCTAAAATCTGATGTCTTTATAAACATATGTGAAAGAATATTGAAGACCTTTAAGTGCTATATGAATGTAAAATGTATATTATGAACACAGTGGGGTTACGGAAAAATCAAGGCAAATTTGTTTCCCTAGAAGTCCCAAATTGTGCCACAGAAACAGCTGCTACTTGTCACATGCTCTGGCATCTTTCTCCTTTAAAGCCCTCCACTATTTATATACTTCATTCAGATTAATTCTTATCACCTAGCACCATTCTTTTTTTCCCACCATTCTATTTTCTATCTCATCTTCTCTTGCCATTTCTTTTTGATAAATTAAGCTTTTTATCTTCCCAAAACTATTTTGTTTATTTCTTTCCTCTTGATTATATCATGCTTCTCAAATAGCGTCACACGCAATCATGGCTCTGTTTTCTCACTCTACATAAATCATCTAAGGATATTTATTTTGTGACTTTCAGAAAAACTGTCTTCTCAGATTACTCTCCTGGAGGCTCAGAATAGAAGTGGAGAGGCAGATAGAGAAATTAGTGAGGTAAGTGATATGTTCTTAAAATAACCAGAATGTGAACTAGATCAAGAGGAGTTAGCTTCAAACTTGGCAAAAGGAAGCTAAAATTTGAAATTTGTATCATTATATGGATATAAAATGAGTCTTGTTTGGCCAAACAGGTGCTTCATGTTTTAAGATGCTTAGCAGTAGTATCTAGTGAAAACAAGATGACTTAGATCAAAAAAGAGGAACAGATAAGAAAGGTGGTGATCTCATAAGAAAAAGAAAAACAATGCCAGAAGGGAGAATAAAAAAGCAGAGAACAAGGGAAAAGAAAGGGGGAAACCCACACAAATTGCAAAAGGAAGGGTGCCTAAGATAATCAATCCTTTGGGGTAAGAGAAAGTGAGTAGAAAAGGTTCATAGAAAGTGTAAGCTCAGCTGAAAGGGGAAGACTAGTATTAGTAGAAAAAGTATGAGAGTGGCTGGAAAAAGCAAAGTTCTCTGGTGTAACATTGGGGTATATATCTTAGGGATAACATTGATTTTTCACTTGAGCCAAAAAGTTGATTGAACTCTGTAGAGCTCACAGGGAGCAGCAGAGAGTGTGACCAAGGGAAGGAAGAAAGTGAGTAAAGTGGCATGACAGAAAAGAGGAAATAAGTATATTTAGGGTGAGAGAGAGAACAAAAAAGGAGTTGTATTGAAGACTTCTGGCAGAAAGTGATGCCTTGACTATATCAGGTCTTTAATGTATATAAAGATGGATAAATAAGCATGTGACCTGAAAAAATCATAAAAGGAGCTTTTTCTATGTGCTTAAATGCTGTGTCTGGTTTTAGTCTCCAGAAATTTGATTATGAATAATGCAGATGGCAAAAAATTTTCAATGATTAAAAATAATGCTTATGAAAATGATAACCTTTCTTAAAATAATACATAATTTTAAAGTAATGACTATTTTTTTCTTATTCAGTAGCTGAGAATGTTACCAACGTAATAGCTAATATTCACTGAATACTAGCTATGTGCCAGCTTTTGCTAGTAAATGGCAGAGCTAAGAGGTGAATTCAGTCAGGTTGTAGAGCTTATACTCTTGGCTACTACATTATTTGACAATCCTTCGGGTTTTTTTCCCCTTCTATCACAGTGCAATTTTTCCAGGGAGAAAAATGGTGCTGTTGGCAAAGGTGGGGATTTTACTGTGTACACTGTCTCCAAACTCATTTAGTAAAGTTCTAATGAAATTTACCAGGAGATTCACTGATTTTGTTTCCCAGGAAAACAATTATTAAAAAAAAGGATTAAACAGTCTGACACAGTTTTCTTTGTAATAATAATGGTTAATATTTTGTCAGGCAAGTCTGTAATTTCATACTCATCCCTCAGTAGAACTTCTTTTTGGTTATTTGGTCATGGTAATTTATTTGAACCTACTTGTTTGATAATCCACTTACCTGGTAATGACTATCTTATGTAATATTTCCCATTTCAATTGATAATTTAGAAAAAAGAATCTCATAACTTCCTTTTTGGTGTGGAATCAAACAAAATTTAATGTGTTTCTTGCTTTCCTTTTTATTTTTAAGTGGTTCTTAAGAGAAACAAGTAGGAATTTTAATCCAAAGAAAAAGTTTCCCAAGTGTGGGATATCCAGAAAAGGAGTTCTAGGCTATTGTAGGTCTTATGAGTGTGGTTTGACCTCAGTATAGAATTGACAGGGTACTCTCACACCAGGGTTTGGGAAATAATAACTGATTTTTAAAATATTCAGTAGTTTTATGGAAGGAGGTTTGGACTAGAAAGTTTCAGGTTTTGAAAAATGCCTGAAATACGAATTTTTACTTAGGCTCTTTCTTATAAGACATCTGATTGAGGCTTTTCTTTTCTTTTTTAAAAAACAGATTGGCGTGGTTGATACTAGCAGGCTCAACAAGATCAGCTCTTCTGGTGAGGAGAGTGGACAGGATGTTCTAGACAATACATTTTCTCAGAAACATAAAGAACTGTCTGTTTTATTGCTGGAAATGAAAGAAGCTCAAGAAGAGATTGCGTTTCTTAAGCTGCAGCTCCAGGGGAAAAAGGCGGAGGGGGACCCTGAGGTCTCTGACCAGAAAGAAATGAAACAGACAGAGAGTGAAGAAATACCTATAGTTAGCATGAGAATATTGCCTGAAGATACAGGTCAACATTTTTCCTCAGTGCCACATGAAGAGAGCAGTCTTCCAACAGTTGACAAAGAAGAGCAGATGACTACTAAACATCAAAATAGAACATCTGAGGAAATATCTATAAATGATACTGAAATCGAATTAAAATCAACCAAGCAGGATGATGTTGATAAATCACCTTCTGCTATGCCAGGAATTTGTCAGTGTCACCAGGATGAATTGGAAAGGCTAAAAAGGCAAATTTCAGAACTCGAGATAAGCTCTCATAAAGCAGAGGAAATCTATGAGGAAAATTTAGATGAGAAAGCTAAAGAAATCAGTAACCTAACCCAGTTGATTGATGAATTTAGGAAAAATGCCGATGACACCAACAGTGCATTCACTGCTTTGTCTGAAGAAAGAGACCAGCTTCTTTCTCAAGTGAAGGAACTTAGTGTGGTAACAGAACTGAGGGCTCAGGTACAACAACTGGAAGCGAGCCTTGCAGAAGCAGAAAGGCAAAGAAGACTTGACTATGAAAGTCAAACAACTCATCACAACTTGCTGACTGAACAGATCCACAGTCTCAGCATAGAAGCCAAATCTAAAGATGTGAAAATTGAAGTTTTACAGAATGAACTGGATGGTGTGCAGCTTCAGTTTTCTGAGCAGAGTGCATTGACAAAAAGCCTGCAAAGCCAGCTGCAGAAGAAAGAAAATGAAGTGCTCGAAGGGGAAGAACGTGTGAGGGATATATCAAATAAGATGGAAGAACTTTCTCAGGCTCTTTCACAGAAGGAACTTGAAATAGCAAAAATGGATCAACTCTTATTAGAGAAAAAAAGAGATGTGGAAGCCCTCCGACAAACCATCATGGAAAAGGATCAGCAAGTGACAGAAATCAGCTTCAGTATGACTGAGAAAATGGTTCAACTTAATGAGGAGAAGTTTTCTCTTGGGATTGAAATTAAGACTCTTAAGGAACAGTTGAACTTATTATCCAGGGCTGAAGAGGCAAAAAAAGAGCAGGTAGAAGAAGATAAAGAAGTTGTTTCTGGCCTTAAACAGAATTATGATGAGCTGAGCCCAGCAGGGCTCCTAAGTAAAGAAGAACTTCAGCACGAATTAGACCTTGTAAAGAAAGAAAGTGAACAGAGAAAGAGAAAGCTCCAGGCAGCTCTTATTAACAGAAAGGAGCTTCTACAGAGAGTCAGTAGATTAGAAGAGGAATTGGCCAAAGTGAAAGATGAATCTATGAAAGAGATCCCTCTCAATGAGAGTGAGAAGAGAGAAATAGGAGAAGATAAAGAAAGCAAAGAAGACTCAGAAAAATGTGTGACTGCTAAGTGCCAAGAAATAGAAATTTCTTTAAAACAGATAATATCTGAGAAAGAGGTGGAACTAGAGCATGTAAGGAAGGATTTAGAAGAAAAGGTAGCAGCTGAAGAAGAGTTACAGGCTGTGATCAAACAGATGAATCAGAACCTGCAAGAGAAGACAAACCAAATAGATTTGCTGCAAGAGAAAATAATTGAAAACCAAGCAGTCATCCAGAAGTTAACCACAGGTAACAAGGATGTAGGCAATGGAGACTCAGCAGCACCTGTAAAAGAAACAGTGGTGATCAGCCCTCCTGCCATAGGCAGTGGAGAACACTGGAAACCAGAGCTGGAAGAAAAGGTACTGGACCTTGAAAAAGAAAAGGAACAACTTCAAAAGAAACTACAGGAGGTGTTAACCTCTCGAAAGGCAATTCTACAGAAGGCACAGGAAAAAGAAAGACATCTTAAGGAGGAGCTAAAGCAACAGAAGGATGACTATAATCGCTTACGAGACCAATTTGATGAGCAGAAGAAGGAAAATGAGGACATCGGAGACCAGCTAAGACAACTCCAGATTCAAGTAAAGGAGTCTGTAGACAGGAAACTCCTGGACATTGACCAGCAGGATCCAGACTCTCCAACTCAAAGTTTAAAAGAAACTTTATTCATAGGTACAGAGCAGCAACCTTCTCAGCCCATTTCAGAGTCTGACTTGCTTTCTCATCCTAGAGATGGAGATGCTCTGCAGGGCGGTACTTCTGTTGCCCAGATTAAGACCCAGCTGAAAGAGAAGGAGGCCCAGAAAGAGGAGTTGGAATTGAAGATTTGTTCTGTGACAAGTGAGCTTACTAAAAAATCAGAAGAGGTATTTCAGTTACAAGAGCAGATCAATAAACAGGATTTGGAAATACAGAGTCTGCAGACAGCATCCCATGAAGCTGAAGCCCACGCAGAAAGCCTGAGGCAGAAATTGGAAAGCAGTCAGCTAGAAATTGCTGGATTAGAACATTTAAGAGAATTACAGCCTAAACTGGATGAACTGCAGAAACTCCTAAGCAGAAAGGAAGAAGAAGGTAGATGCCTTTCTGGACAGCTTAGTGAGAAACAAGAGGCGCTTACAAAAGTACAGACAGAGATAATGGAACAAGAGGATTTAATCAAGGCTCTTCATACACAGCTGGAAATGCAAGCCAAAGAACATGATGAGAAGATAAAGCAGTTACAGGTGGAACTTTGTGAAATGAAGCAAAAGCCAGAGGAGATTGGAGAAGAAAGCAAAGCAAAGCAACAAATACAGAGGAAACTGCAAGCTGCCCTTATTTCCCGAAAAGAAGCACTAAAAGAAAACAGAAGTCTCCAAGAGGAGTTGTCTTTGGCCAGAGAAACCATAGAACATCTCACTAAGTCTCTGGCAGATGTAGAAAGCCAAGTTTCTGCTCAAAATAAAGAAAAAGATACATTCTTAGGAAAGTTAGCTCTTCTTCAAGAAGAAAGAGACAAGCTCATTACAGAAATGGACAGATCTTTAATGGAAAATCAAAGTCTCAATGGCTCTTGTGAAAGTCTGAAATTAGCTCTGGAGGATCTTACTGAAGACAAGGAAAACTTAGTGAAGGAAGTTGAATCTTTGAAATGTTCTAAGATTGCAGAAAGTGCTGAGTGGCAAGAGAAACACAAAGAGTTACAAAAAGAGTATGAAATTCTTCTGCAGTCCTATGAGAATGTTAGTAATGAGGCAGAAAGGATTCAGCATGTTGTGGAAACTGTGAGGCAAGAAAAGCAAGAACTATATGGCAAATTGAGAAGCACAGAAGCAAACAAGAAAGAGACAGAAAAGCAATTACAGGAAGCTGAACAGGAAATGGAGGAAATGAAAGAAAAGATGAGAAAGTTTGCTAAATCTAAACAGCAGAAAATCCTAGAATTGGAAGAAGAGAATGACCGGCTTAGAGCAGAGGTGCATTCTGGAGGAGGTACCTCAAATGATGATGTGGAAGCACTTCTTTCTTCCAATTCCAACTTGAAAGAGGAACTGGAAAGGGTCAAAACAGAGTATAAAACCCTTTCTAAGGAGTTTGGGGCTTTAATGGCTGAGAAGGACTCTCTATGTGAAGAGGTTCGAGATTTAAAGCATCAGGTTGAAGGTACTGTATCCAAACAAGCTAACCTGGAGGCCACTGAGAAACATAACCAAAGGGATACCATTGAAGGGGCAACACAGTCTGTCCTAGGTGAGACTAATGAGTCTCTGAACATGAGCACAAGGCCTGAATATTCAGAATCTATTCTGTCAGAGAAGAGTGACAAGAAGCCTGATGAAAATGAGAATGTCAGTTCACATGATGAAATTAGTAACTACCTGCAGCATATTGATCAGCTCAAAGAAAGAATTGATGAATTAGAGGAAGAGAAGCAAAAAGAAAGAGAATTTAGCCAGACTTTACAAAATGAGAGAAATGCCTTACAGAGTCAAATATCAACAAAGGATGGTGAACTAAAAGTGCTTCAGGAAGAAATAACCAGAATAAATCTATCAAATCAGCAAATGCAAGAAGAACTTGCCAGAGTTACCAAGCTAAAAGAGACAGCAGAAGAAGAGAAAGATGATTTGGAAGAGAGGCTTATGAATCAATTAGCAGAACTTAATGGAAGCATTGGGAATTACTATCAGGATGTTACAGATGCCCAAATAAAAAATGAGCTACTGGAATCCGAAATGCAGAACCTTAAGAAGTGTGTGAGTGAATTGGAAGAAGAAAAGCAGCAGTTAGTCAAGGAGAAAACTAAGGTGGAATCAGAAATACGAAAGGAATATATGGAGAAAATACAAGGTGCTCAGAAGGAACCTGGCAATAAAAGTCATGCAAAGGAACTTCAGGAGCTGTTAAAAGAAAAACAACAAGAAGTAAAGCAGCTGCAGAAGGACTGCATCAGGTATCAAGAGAAAATTAGTGCTCTGGAGAGAACTGTAAAGGCCCTAGAGTTTGTTCAAACAGAATCCCAAAAAGATTTGGAAATAACCAAAGAAAATCTAGCTCAAGCCAATGAACACTGCAAGAAGGCAGAAACAGAATTGGCTAGCTTCAAAGTACTGTTAGATGACACTCAAAGTGAAGCAGCAAGGGTCCTAGCAGACAATCTCAAGTTGAAAAAGGAACTTCAGTCCAACAAAGAATCAGTTAAAAGCCAAATGAAACAAAAAGATGAAGATCTGGAGCGGAGACTGGAGCAGGTAGAAGAGAAACACCTGAAAGAGAAGAAGAACATGCAAGAGAAACTGGATGCTTTGCGTAGAGAAAAAGTCCACTTGGAGGAGACATTTGGAGAGATTCAGATTACTTTGAACAAGAAAGACAATGAAGTTAAGCAACTTCAGGAAAACCTTGATAGTACTGTGGCCCAGCTTGCAGCTTTCACTAAGAGCATGTCTTCCCTCCAGGATGATCGAGACAGGGTGATAGATGAAGCCAAGAAGTGGGAGAGGAAATTCAGTGATGCTATTCAAACGAAAGAAGAAGAAATTAGACTCAAAGAGGAGAATTGCAGTGTTCTAAAGGATCAACTTAGGCAGATGTCAATCCATATGGAAGAACTGAAGATCAACATTTCCAGGTAAATGGATATGTTTTATGCTCTTCTAAATGTAACTGAAGACAAAGTCACTGTTTAAACTATTTCTATTCCCTTTGATATTATGGGACTCATTTTGGCTTAGATTTCTCTAGAAGCTACATTCTCTTTCACTTCTGTGTGTGTGTGTGTGTATGTGAGAGAGAGAGAGAGAGAGAGAGAGAGTGATACTTGGCTTGTATTAAGGTGAAATACTGCTGTCTGCTTCTCTTTCCATCTTTCTATTGAGAGATCTCTTTGATTTCTCCCTTTTGTTTCATTTACATTTCCACTGCCTTTGTCTACATTTCTACTCTGTTACTCCCAAATGATTGCTTTAGACTCCTAAATGATCTCCTCTTTTCTCTTCCTGTGTTTCATATCAATTCATACTGCATATACCTGTTAGAGTTATTTTCTTCTAATGTCAATTTTATGTCACTTTTCAAGCTCAGGAACTAACACTTGGTATTCCTCCACTTTTAATAGGATTTTTCTTCTCTGAGAGATTTCCTCATTGTCTGTCATACCAAGATAATTCCTTTAAGAAGCTAGACATTAGCTTGTCTGGAGCAAAGTAAAGCAAAATAGGAGAAAATAGTGCTTTCAAGAGTGTGCAAAGTCATGCCACTAAAATGAACATATTTTGGAGTTTATGACTGAAATACCCTTAGGTACAATATACCTTTAATACAGAGCATTCAGTAGAACTAATATTTCTCCATTAAAAGGTAGAGCACTTTGAATTATGAATACTGATTCATGTGTAGGTCTGAGTACATGTTGCTGTATGTGTTCCTTAGGCATCAGGTAGTTTTTCTTTGAAATCTGTAATTAATGACCTTCTTTTTTTACAGGCTTGAACATGATAAGCAGATTTGGGAGTCTAAGGCCCAGACAGAGGTCCAGCTTCAACAAAGGGTCTGTGATACTCTGCAGGGGGAAAACAAAGAACTTTTGTCCCAGCTAGAAGAGACTCGGCATCTGTACCACAGTTCTCAGAATGAATTAGCTAAGTTGGAATCAGAACTTAAGATTCTCAGAGACCAGTCAACTGATTTAAACAATTCTTTAGAAAAATGTAAGGAAAATAAAGAGAATTTGGAAGGGATCATAAAGCAGCAAGAGGCTGACATCCAGAATTGTAAGTTCAGTTATGAACAGCTAGAGACTGATCTTCAGGCCTCCAGACAACTGACCAGTAAACTACATGAAGAAATAAGCATGAAGGAGCAGAAGATTATAAGCCTGCTTTCTGCCAAGGAACAGGAAATCCAAGTAGCTGTTGCTGAACTGCATCAGCAACATAATAAAGAAATTAAAGAATTGGAAAACCTATTGTCCCAGGAGGAAGAGGAGAATATTGTCTTAGAAGAGGAGAACAAAAAGGCTGTTGACAAAACCAACAAGCTTATGGAAACACTGAAAACCATCAAAAAGGAAAACTTGCAGCAGAAGGCTCAGTTGAATTCCTTCATTAAATCCATGTCTTCTCTCCAGGATGACCGAGACCGCATAGTAGGTGACTACCAACAGCTGGAAGAGCGACATCTCTCTGTCATCTTGGAAAAAGATCAACTCATCCAAGAAGCTGCTGCTGAGAATAACAAACTTAAAGAAGAAATTCGATGCTTGAGAAGTCATATGGATGATCTCAATTCTGAGAATGCCAAACTAGATGCAGAACTGATCCAGTATAGAGAAGACCTAAACCAAGTGATATCAAGAAAGGACTGCCAGCAAAAGCAACTCCTTGAAGCCCAACTTCAGCAGAATAAGGAGCTGAAAAGTGAATGTGCTAAATTGGAAGGGAAGCTAAAGGAGTCTGAGGAAGCAGAGGCGGATCTGCGGAGGTCTACTCTTGCTCTAGAGGAGGAGAAACAAGGTTTGTCTAGAGAGATTGAGAGCTTGAACACGTCTATATCCCAACTAAAGAGACAGTTGGCAGCCTTGCAAGAAGAAGGAACTTTAGGGATATTTCAGGCCGAGTTAAAAGTAAAAGAAGAAGAAGTACAGAAGTTGAGTACTACCCTTTCCTCCTCTCAGAAGAGAATTACAGAACTGGAAAAGGAGTTGGTTTGTGTTCAAAAGGAAGCTGCCAAGAAAGTAGGTGAAATTGAAGATAAACTGAAGAAAGAATTAAAGCATCTTCACCATGATGCCGGGATAATGCGAAATGAAACAGAAACCGCAGAAGAGAGAGTGGCAGAGCTAGCAAGAGATCTAGTGGAGATGGAACAGAAATTACTCACAGTCACCAAAGAAAATAAAGATCTCACAGCACAAATCCAGTCTTTTGGAAGGTCTATGAATTCCCTACAGAATAGCAGAGATCATGCCAATGAGGAGCTTGATGAACTGAAAAAGAAATATGATGCCAGTCTCAAGGAGCTGGCACAGCTGAGAGAGGAACAGGGCCTCTTGAGCAGGGAGAGAGATGCTCTTGTTTCTAAAGCTGCCCTTTCAACGAACTCCACTGAGGATAGCAGCTTGCCTCACCTTGAGAAACTTAACCAACAGCTTTTGTCCAAAGATAAGCAACTGCTTCACTTGTCCTCACAACTAGAGGATTCTTACAATCAAGTGCAGTCCTTTTCCAAGGCTATGGCCAGTCTACAGAATGAGAGAGATCATCTGTTGAATGAACTGCAGAAATTCCGCAAGTCAGAGGAGGGAAAGCAGAGGTCTGCAGCCCAGCCTGCAACCAGCCCCGCTGAAGTCCTGAGTTTAAAAAAAGCGATGTCATCACTCCAAAATGACAGAGACCGACTAGTGAGTGTCTGATTCTCTTTCTGATCTTTTTTGAGAGTTTTTGAGCCTTTCTTTGTAATTTTCATCTCCACAGGAAAAAAAGAGGCCCACAGTCTTACACATATTATCTGGGCACTCTAGGACAGAATTATCCATTTCACAGGTTCTGTGTGGTCTTAGAGATGCACAGACATTATTTAAATTACTTTAAATCTGCCATTCTATTTAAAAACAATTACAAATTTTCTTAGCACAAAACTGTCCATTGGTTATAAAAGAAGAGATGGAGCCTATTTTTTATATATTAAGCACACACATAAATGTTTCCAGAATTTGTCATAGTTGAACTGAATGAAGGCATAGGGATCATTCAGTGCCTTCTTATGGTGACAGTTTAGCAATAGGTCATCTAGTAGAATTAAAGGTAGAGAGGACTCAGTTCATTTCATACTTAAATATAACTCAATCCTAATTTGTCACAAAAAAGTTAATGAAAAGGGTTAATTTAAGTTTAATATTCAACTTTTTTTCAATCTGAGAGAAAGCTAAGGAGAATCTCTAATACTAAAATTTTGCTGCTTTTAGCAGGATCCAGTAGTTTAATCCAGGTCTTTTTTCTTAAAAACTTCCAGGTAATCCAGATTCAGAGGCAAAAATTGGAACTATATAAGCCAAGCCAGGTTCTGCTTGTGATATTACTGTCTTCAGTTTCATGACAGTTTTTAACTCTGTCAAGACCATGTGCTTAGGTCACATAAGAAATAAACTGAGCTACAAAAGGCTGGATTTTCCATTTTAAAAAGTGACCAGTGTCCAAATATGAAAACTCTAGTTTTTAAGATTAGCCTGAGTAAAAAGGTCATTTCCCTTATCTGTAAAGTCTTGTTCTAATTTTTCTTGTTCTTTGTAGGTAATGTGTTCTTCATTCATACTACATTTAATATCCAGCATTTATAGATAAGATAATTTTTTCACTTTTGTAATCTGAACAAAGCCCCTCTTTTCAGCTATTCTTTTGACAGCAATACAATGTATACATGTTTGTTAATATTTTAAAAATAGTTTCAGTTCAGTGGACTTTGTCCTAGGAGATTAAACTTTTTTCATTGCTTTCAATATACAAATGTGAAAGGTTTTCGTCAAGACAGTATCTATGTCAAAGCTGTAGCTTATAGCACCCAGGACTTGATTATCTTTGAAGTCAAAATCTTTTTTCCTGGAAGCTATTATGTTAGATTCTTAATTGACAAGGTTTCATTTAATGAATTGCTCTACTTATCTATTGTAAACACTGGGAACTAACCGTGCCATCTCACAATGCTTTCTACCTTTCAGTTCCCATTCCACATTTTTGTCTGTTGGATATTTACAAGCCAAGTCAGCATTTTTTAATTTCCACATTTCTATAACTCATAGTAGTGTTCTTTTGTTCCCTAAGGCTCATAGCTATCCATGATTTTACTTCATTTAATCATTGAGATCCGTCACTATCTTCACAGTAGGCCTCAAATATATCTTTTTCCTTTCCATCATCAACATCTTAAAATAAGTTCTTAGCACTGTACACTTAACTGTTGTGATACTGCTTCTTCCAGTTTGTCACCTCTCCAGTATATTTTATGTACCGTCACTGAATAAATCTGCATCTCTCCTTTCTTTACTGTACTGCTCAAAAATCTTTAAAAGTTGTATTACTCTAGCATAGGCTTAGGATTCAAACCTCTTAGTCTGACATTTGTCACCCTATATCTTGTTCAGATCCTTCTTTCCAGCCTTCCTTGTTACTGCTCCACGGCTTATAATCTTCATTGCAGCCAAACTGAACTCCTCATTATGCAATAATCGTATCTAGTACTTCCATATTACCATCCTCTGAACCAAAATGTTCTCTTAATTTTCTTTTGTTGGGCAAATATTTCCCACTATTTAAACATCACCCTGGAGCTCAAATTGTCTGGTTATATGGACAAGAGAAAAAATAAATGAAAGTGTTTAGTACTCTTGCTTTTGTTTAACTAAAATGTTTTTAATTTATTTTGAAAGAGAGAAAGAGCATGTGGGGAGGGACAGAAAGAGACAGAGAGAATCCCAAGAAGGCTGTGCGCGGTCAGCACAGAGCAAGATGCAGGGCCCTATCTTAGGAACCGTGAAATCATGACCTGAGCTGAAATCAAGAGTCAGATGCTTAATGGACTGAGTGACCCAGGTGCCCCTAGTGTTTTTGCTTTTAAGGGCATAATCACTCTATTACCTATTACCTTCTGTTTGTACTTCTCTAGTACTTTGATTTGCCCCATATTGTCTTGATGTATATATGTGTATGTGTCTGTGTGTTTTTTCTGTGCATTTAATATTTCCCTGATTAGACTCCAAACTCCTGGTGTCATGTCTTATACTTGTATGTATTTCCTATGATTTTTAGCATGTGGTAATTAACTATATGGTAGATAATCAACATAATTGGGGTCATTCTCTATTTTTGTGGTTGTTACTGAAAACACTATTTTTTCTATTTTGTGAAACTGTCATGTATAGGAATTATGGAAACATTTGAGACTGAGGCTTTTATATCTGCCATGAACAAATCCTAAAGCCTAGGCAGGGTTATAAATCACATGAAGGCCTGACAATCTGACTGGGTGATACTACAAATGAGGCCCACTGCAGTCTCCTGAGGCACTTCTGCATACTCTTTTTCCACATATTTTGTTCTCAGTCTGTGTCATGGGCATTGAAGTGTCTAATCTCTCAGTCACTGGCTGCATGTACGATAGTTATGGGAGCTATCTCTTAACCACTATCAGTTTAAACATAGCTTAGGTTAGCAGTTTATTACCTCTGTCTGTACCATATGCCTTTTCCCTCAGGACGCTCCAGAAATGATTTAGATCTGAGAGGGATTTAACTTTCTTTGGTTCTCTTCTTAGTTATTCAAGGGGAAGTCTGAGGGTCCAAGTGGCAGAGAATTAGCTCTGAGGATTCTACTACAATGTCACAAACAGTTCTGAAAACATTCCAGAGTTTTCATATCTATCTGAACTTCCTTAGGACTTTCCCATAATCAAAAAAGTAATTAGACAAGTTTTACCTAAAGGGAAGAGAGCAAATCTCCAGAACTGCTTTTATTTATCTATATTCATTTCATTCTTTTAATTATTTTCAGATTCCAATGTAATTAATGTCCCTTAGTTCCAGGTATACAATATAGTGATTTCAGCAATTCTATACATTGTTCAGTGCTCATTAGGATAAGTGGTCTCTTAATCCACTTCACCTATTTCACCCATCCCCCATTCCCCACACTCCTCCCCTCTGGTAACCATCAGCTCTCTATAGTTAAGAGTCTGCTTTCTTGCCTCTTTTTTCCTTTGCCTATCTGTTTTGTTTCCTAAATTCCACATATGACTAAAATAATATGGAATTTGTCTTTCTCTGACTGATTGATTTCACTTAGCATTATACACTCTAGACCCATCCATGTTGTAAATGGGTTGCAAATTATTGATTTATTGACCACTTAGACTGCTTCTATATTTTACCTATTGTAAATATTGCTGCTATAAACATACAGATGCATATATCTTTTTGAATTAGTATTTTTGCATTCTTTGGGTAAATATCCAATAGTAGAATTACTAGGTCATATGGTAATTGTATTCTTAATTTTTTGAGGGAATTCCATATTGTTTTCCATAGTAGATGCCACCAGTTTGCATTCCTACCTGTGGTGCATGAAGGTTCCTTTTTCTCCATATCGTCACCAACACTTGTTCTTTCTTGTGCTTTTCATTTTAGCCATTCTGACAGGTATCTTATTGTGGTTTTGATTTGCATTTCTCTGATAATTAGTGATGCTGAGCATCTTTTCATGTATCTGTTGGCCATATGCATGTCTTTTTTGGAAAAATATCTGTTCATATCTTCTGCCCTTTTAAAAATTGGATTATTTGGTTTTTTTGGGTGTTGTTTTATAGGTTCTTTATATATTTTGAATATTAACCCCTTTGTGGATATGTCATTTACAAATACTTTCTCCCAATTAGTACGTTGTCTTTTTTGTTGGTTTTTTCCTTTGTTCTCTAGAAGCTTTTTATTTTCTTATAGCCCCAATGGTTTATATTGCTTTTGTTTCCTTTGCTTCAGGAGACATATCTAGAAAAATTGTTGCTAGGGCCAAAGAAATTACTGCCTGTGCTCTCTTCTAGGATTTTTATGGTTTCCGGTTCTCACAATTAAGTCTTAAATTGATTTTGGATTTATTTTGGTTTATGATATAAGAAAGTGGTCCAGTTTCATTCTTTTGCATGTAGCTGTCTAGTTTTCCTAGCACCATATGTTGAAGAGACTGTCTTTTGCCTTATTTATTGTAGATTAATTGACCATATAATCATGGGTTTGTTTCTGGGCTTTGTGTTCTTTCCAAAGATCGATGTGTCTGTTTTTGTGCCAGTACCATACTGTTTTGATTACTACAGCTTTGTAGTATATTTTGAAATCTGGGATAGTGATACCTCCGATTTTGTTCTTTTTCAAGATTACTTTGGCTACTAAGGGTCTTTACTGGTTCCACACAAGTTTTAGGATTATTCGAGTTTTGTGAAAAATTCTGTTGGTATTTTGATAGGGATTGCATTTGATCAATGATTGCTTTGGGTAGTATAGACATTTTAACAATATTTGCTTTCCCAGTCTATGAGCATGGAATATCTTTCCATTTTTGTGTGTATGTCATCTTTCATCTCTTTCATTGTGTTTTTATAGTTTACAGAGTACAGGCCTTTCACCTCTTTGGTGAATTTTATTACTAGGTATTTCATTATTATTGGTTGTGATTGTGAGTGGGACTCTTTTATTAATTTCTTTGTTGGTTCATTAAGTATATAGAATTGCAACAG
The DNA here is from genome assembly GCF_006229205.1 of Suricata suricatta. NCBI lineage: Eukaryota > Metazoa > Chordata > Mammalia > Carnivora > Herpestidae > Suricata > Suricata suricatta. Next base: position 73,895 of record NW_021872658.1, on the reverse strand, counting down.
ATTTCTGTATATCAGGTTTGTGTCCTGTGACCTTACTGAATTCATTTATTAGTTCTAGTAGTTTTTTGTTGGAGTCTTTAAATATATAGTATCATGTCATCTGCAAATGGTGAAAGTTTTACCTCTTTTTTTCCAATATGGATGCCTTTTATTTCTTTTTCTCATCTGATTGCTGTGGCTAGGATTTCCAGTACTATGCTGAATAAATGTGGTGATGGTGAGAGAGGAAATCCTTGTGTTGTTCCTGATCTCAGGGGAAAGCTCTGTTTTTCCCCACTGAGTATGATGTTAGCTGTGGGTTTTTTTTTTTTATAATGTTTTTATTATGTTGAGGTATGTTCCCTCTAAACCCGCTTTACTGAAGGTTTTTGTCATGAATGGATGTTGTACCTTGTCAAGTGCTTTTTCTTCAGCTATTGAAAAGATTGAATGGTTCTTATCCTTTCTCTTATTGATGTAATGTCTCACATTGATTGATTTGCAAATATGAAACTACCCTGGATCCCAGGAGTATCTGCTGGATTACAGCGAATGATTTTTTTTAAATGTATTGTTGGATTCAGTTTGCTAATATTTTGTTGAGGATTTTTGCATCTATATTAATCACGCTTGTTGGCCTGTAGTTTTTTGTTTTAGTGGCACCTTTATCTGGTTTTGGAATCAAGGTAATGCTAGCGTCAAAGAATGAATTTGGAAGCTTTCCTTCCTCTTCTGCTTTTTGGAATAGTTTAAGAACAGGATTAACTCTTCTTTAAATGTTTGGTAGAATTCACCTGTGAAGTTGTCAGGTCCTGGATTTTTGTTTGTTGGGAGTTTGTTGATTACTGATTCAGTTTCTTTGCTCGTATCAGTTTGTTCGAATTTTCTATTTCTTTCTGCTTCAATTTTGGTAGGTTACATGTTTATAGGAATTTATCCTTTTTTTTCCCCTAAGTTGTCCAATTTGTTGAAATATAATTTTTCATATATTCTCTTATAATCCTTTGTATTTCTGTGGTGTTGGTTATTTCTCCTCTATCAGTTCTGATTTTGTTTTCTCTCTCTCTCTCTCTCTATTTATTTATTTATTTATTTATTTAATGAGTCTCACCAACATTTTAGCAATTTTTTTTATCTTTTCCAGGAACCATCTCCTGGTTTCATTGATCTGTCCTATTGTATTTTTAGTTTCTGTTTATTTCTGCTCTAATCTTTATTATTTCCTTCCTTCTTCTGGTTTTAGGTCTTGTTTGTTATTATTTTTTTAGCTCCACTAGATGTAAGGTTAGATTGTTTATTTGAGATTTTTCTTGCTTCTTGAGGTAGGCCTGTTATACTATCAACTTCTTAGAGCCAGTTTTGCTGCACCCCAAAGATTTTGAATCATTGTATTTTCATTTTCATTTGTGTTCATGTATTTTTAAATTTCCTCTTTGATTTCTTGGTTGACTTATTCATTAGTAGCATGTAATATAACCTCCATGTATTTGTGTTCTTTACAGATTGGGGGGGGTGATTTCTAGTTTTTATGTAGCATTCTTAGAAAAAATGCATGATACAACTTCACTCATTTTGAATTTATTGAAACTTGTTTGTGGTCTAACATGATCTATTCTGGAGAATGTTTTATGTGCATTTGACAAGAATGTATATTCTGCTGTTTTAGGATGGAATGTTCTGAATATATCTGTTAGATCCATGTAGTCCAGCATGTCATTCAAATCCACTGTTTTCTTGTTGATTTTCTGTTTGGATGGTCTATCGTATTTCACTGGAGTGTTTCCTACTATTATTATATTACTATTGATGACTTCCTTTGTTTGTTGTGAGCTACATTATTTGGGTGTTTCCATGATGAGTGCATAAATATTTACAATTGCTATATCTTCTTGGATTATTACCTTGATGATTACAGTATCCTTCTTTGTCTTTTGTTACTGTCTTTATTTTAAAATCTGTTTTGTCCAATGTAAGTATTGCTACCTTGGCTTTTCCTTGAAATTCTTTGCATGATACATGTTTCTCCGTCTCCCTCAATTTCAATCTGCCGGTGTCTTTAGGTATGAAATGAGTCTCTTGTAGACAGCATCTAGATGGGTCTTGCTTTTTCATCCATCCTGTCACTGCATGTTTTTTGATTGAAGAGTTTAGTTCATTTATATTCAAGGTAGTTATTGATAGATATGTACTATTTGCAAGTTTGTTACTTGTTTTACAGTTGTTTTTGTAGATCTCTGTTCCTTTCTTCTGTTCCTCTCTTCTCTCATGGTTTGTTGTCTTTCTTTAGTGTTATACTTGGATTCCTTTTTTTTTTTTTCATATCTATTACCGGTTTCTTGAATTGTGGTTACCATTAGGCTTATATATAACATCCTGTGCATATAACCATCTGTATTAAGCTGATGGTCGCTTAAGTTTCAAGCCATTCTAAAAGTACCAAAATTTACTCTTCTTCCCTCTACATTTTAGGTATATAGTGTCATGTTTGTATTTTGTGAAACCCTTGACTAGTTGTTACGGATGAACTTGATTTTCCTGCTTTTATGCTTCCTACTTTTCTTACTCCTGCTTATGGCCTTTCCTTTCCATTTTAACATTTCTTGTAAGGTTGGTTTGGTGGTGATAGATTCCTGTAAATTTCGTTTGTCCTGGAAACTCTTTATCTCTCTATTTTGAATGATAGATATGGCCTTGCTGGATAGAGTACTGTTGATTGCAGGTTTTTCTCTTTCACCACTTTGAATATATCATGCCACTCCCTTGTGTCCTGCAAAGTTTCTGGTGAAAAATCAGCTGATAGTTTTATGGACTTTCTGTTGTATGGATTGTTTTCTTTTTTCTTGCTGCTTTTAAAATTCTCTCCTTATCATTACTTTTTGCCATTTTAATTACTGTGTATCTTGGTGTGGACCTCCCTGGGTTGATTTTGTTGGGGGCTCTCTGTGCCCCCTGGATCTGGATTTATGTGTCTTCCCTCTGATAAGGGAAATTTTTAGCTATTATTTTTTCAAATAAATTTTTTGCCCCCTTTTTCTCTTTCTTCTGGGATCCATATAATGCAAACGTTATTAGACTTGACGATATCACTGAGTTCCCTTAATTTGTTCTCATTCTGTATTCTTTTTTTCTTTCTCTTATTTAGCTTGATTGTTTTTCATTACTTTGTCCTCCATGTTACTGGTCTGTACTTGTCTTTCCTCTGTTCTACTATTTATTCTCTCTAGTATATTTTTAATTTCAGTTATTGAGTTCTTCCTCTCTGATTGGTTCTTTTTCTTACATTTTCTGGTTTTTTGTTGAGAGTCTCACTGAGATACTCCACTCTTTTCTCAAGTTCAGTGGACTATCTTTATGACCATTACCTTAAATTCTCTATCAGGCATACAGCCTATCTCCATTTCATTTCTCTCTCTTTGTCCTGTTCTTTCATTTGGGGCATATTCCTCTGACTCCTCAGTTCGCCTGACTTTCCATGTCTGTATCTCTGTGTTAGGAAAGTCAGCAACATCAAGTAAGCTGTTGCAAGTAGTGGCCTTATAAAGAAGAAATCCTATTGTTTGTAGTGCAATGTCCCTTGTTCACCAGAACCTGGTATTTCAAGGTGTCTTGTATACATGTTGTGTGCACCCTCATGTTGTGGTTGAGCTGAATTTGCCTTTAGTGTAGTCATCTGCAATGACTCCCTTTGCCTGTTGTGGGCAGAGTTTCGTTCCTGTGTTGTTAATGGGTCAGTCTGGGACTGTCTTGGGCTTGAATTGGGTCAGATCTGATGTTTGCCAAAGCTGTGATTGCACTGGATTGCAAGGTGCTCTCCCTTTGTTATCCCCTGGGAGGTTTTTGTTAGTGGATGGGACTTGCAGTCAGACCAGATGTCTGCTCCCAGCCATTGCTAAAGCTGCAAACTGATGTGTGTGGTTCTCTTCCCCTCTCCTTTGGACAGGAGTCACTTTGGAGTGGTATTGGCTCCTGTTGGGGCTGTTTGCAGAATGCCACACGTGTGGTGCCACTTTGGATACACTCCTGCTGAGGCCAGGTTGCAGGGGGTGAGTCTGCAGAAGAACCCAGAGGTGGAGAACAGTGTTACCAATCCAAGTGGAGAGTGTTTGTGCTATACTGGTTCCTCTAGGCATCTGCATATGTAGGCTGTGGGATGGGGAGGGAAATGGCACCTACCAGCTCTTTTGTTCTTAGAGAAGTTTCCCAAAGATCCCTGGCTCTCCAGCATAAATTCTGAGATTAATAAATAAATCTCCTTCCTGTATACCTTAGGTATTTTTAAAACTGCTGCTTTTATGCTCTATCTCAGCAGGGCTATTTCTTGTGCTCTTTAGTGGCAGGGACTTAATTTCCTCTTGCCTTCCAGCTCTCCCAGAGCCAAGCTGTTCATCTTTAAAATTCTAGGTCGTAAGCCCCGCTGACTGTAAAAACTCCAGATATTAGCCCCCTTTGGTTCTCAAAGCCAATGTTATGGGGCTTTGTCTTCCTAGTGCAGGTCCCTGTGACTGAGGCACCTGGTATGGGGTGTGCTCCTCTCCCTTCTCTGTGCTCGTGATGTCCTTCCTTCCCACAGACAATCTCCTGAGTCAGCTTGGCTCCCAACTGTGTTTCCACCCTTCCTACCAATTTTTGATGTGGTCTCTTCTCTCTGTTTAAATGTGGAGTCTGTTCTGCCATTTTTTGGGTCATTTTCTGGGTTATTTACACTGATGTAGTTGTTATCTAGTTGTATCCATGGAACAAGATGACTTTACGATCCTCTGAGATCATTTTTGAAAGTCCCCTATACTCATTTCATTCTGAAATTGACCTGAAGTAGCATATGAAGATATGAGCAGTTTTTCATGATATTATAATACAAGTAACTGGGAAGGAAGAGAAAAGGAGGATAGGATAGAAAAAGATTAAACCAGGAATAAATTTAGTATCCCAAGTCACAATATGTTTTTAGAAAAATGGGTCATCAAATTTTTTCCCTGCTTTCTGGCAGCCATCAGAAATAGGGATTTAAGAATCCATATACATGAATTGCAATATCTGTGTTTTAGGGAAAAGGAGGAAAGAAAAGCTACTTTGTTCAATATAAGAATAGTTTAAGTATTGAGACCTGCAAGAAATTTCTTCTGTGTTTCCGTAGAGAAGACTATATGAAGTGGTGAAACATCCTTTACTTCTCTACAGTAAATATAATAGTTATTTTATAGGTTTAATTTAGCTGTTCCTTGCTGTAAGTGCTTACAAAATAATTTTGCATAATTTACTAAAGGTACTTTTACAAATAGCTAAAATGCAGTCCCAGGCACTTCAGCTTTCTGATGATCTAATCTATTCCAAGATTAACATTTAGAGTATCTGGATTAGAGGAGTGAATAAAGAATACATTTAGTGCATAAAAATAATGTGTTTTTATTTTAAAACAAAACAAAATGCTTGTATTTTTTTTTGTTTAAAAAATAAAGTTATATGCCCATATATGTCACTAAATTCTGCATGTCACTCAATTCTACATGTTCGATTAGAAAAACAGCACCTCCAACGCTGATTCTCCTCCTAACAAGACAATTTGCTTTTAACTCTCTTATTATTTTGGTGTTTTCTCAGCATCTAAATATCATACTTGGAATGAATCTTGAATTTTCATTGTTTGTATGACCTATTGACTGTCTTTTATGCTAACAGAGTTTATTTAGCTCTTTCATCTCTGCTTCCACATAACATATGCATATTTTCAGTATACAGCCCCATTTCCATTCTACTGATGTAATTTATGTTTTGGTTAATTCAGTATTCAGTGTTTATATTTTTATGACTATAAATAAGAGCTGAGACATGTTACTTTTATTTTCCTCAGCATCTTTCCCCCCCTTACAGTTAATAGCTGTATTTTTGTTGTTGTTACTAACTTTCTTTGTATTTCTCAATGTAATTTAACTCCAGGTTTACTGCCATTTAACCACATTTCCTCTTAAGATGTTTATTCGTATCAATTTTGCACTTATGAAGAAAATTCTGGAGGTTTTTCTCGCTCTTACATGAACCAGTTGCCCCGCACTCCTGGTTTTCATCCTGGGATATCTCCCTTCACCTCTCTCCTGTATTAGCTCTCCTGTCTCTTGTATTCTAGGTCTTCCTTGTCTTGGTTTTGTGTTTTCATTTTGTTGGAAGAAATCATTTAGTAGCTCCCTAAGAAAAGATACAGGGAAGATAAATTTATTGAAAATGTCTTTTTATCTCTCATACTTGATTGTTTGGCTGGCTATTGAATTCTAGGCTGAAAATAATTCCCCTTCAAAATTATGAAGACATTGGTCTATTGCCTTTTAGCTTACATTGTGGTTCTGGAGTCTAATGTTGATTGCTGATCCTTTCTTTATCTCTTTTTCTTTTTGTCTGTCTCTGTCTCTTTCATTTCTTTCTGGAAATGTGCAGAATTTTTTAGTCCTATGTATTCTGAAATTTCATGATAATGTACTTTGATGTGGGTCTCGTTTTATTCATCATTCTCTCTAGTTCTTTGAATCTAAGAAGTTAGACTCAACAATTTTCGGAGATTCTTTTGAATTCTGTTTTACCATTTTCCCCATCCTTTTTCTCTGTTGTCTTTTTTCTGAAAATCCTGTTATTTAGATGTAGGACCTTCTGCGTTGATTGTATAATTTTCTTTTCTATTCTTTTTGCTATACTTTTGGAAGACTTTCTCACTTTTATTTTTAGAACCCTCTATTGAGGTTTTCATATTTACAATCATGTTCCTAATTTCTAAGGATTTCTCTTTTTTCTTTTTCTTGTCACATGGCTTTATGTTCTTAATTTATTTCTCCAAGAATAGTGGTGGTAATTTTGTTTTTTGATGTTTTCTTATAATGAATTTGTCTTTATTTTTTATTTCTGCTCTAATGTTTCTAATTTTCAATATTCTCTCTTAAATCTTCAAGTATACTATATTCTCTTCCTGTTAATCTCTCCCGAATTACTTTTCTTCTAGTTCTTTTCATCCCAGACTTCATAATAGCCATTCTTCAGATGAGGGTTAATCCTTGATTTACTCTTCATGTTTAAGGGTAAGGTTTAAAAGCTTGTGGATGGGGCTTACCAACTGTGAGGTTGGTGACTGCAGGGTGATCTTGCTGAACTTTTTGTGGGTAGTCCCCAAGTTGGTATCTCTAGTTCTTCTTGGGCTGGTCAGATTTTCTAGAGAAGACTTCTCATTTCCTGCATGGATGGAAAAGGCCTGGGTGCCAGCCCTGTCCAAGCTGAGTAGGGGAAAGACTTCAAGCATTCAGAAGGTGTACATTGACTCAATCACCCTTGTTTCAGAGTAGTACCTTTACCTTCAGTTGTGCCTGGTATTTGATGGCCTAGAGTCACTTCTTTTACTTTCTCCAAAGAATTAGACTCTAGTTGTCTGTTAGAGTTAACAAAAGGTATGGAACTGAGTAGAGTATTTAGGGATGTAATTGTTTTTTAAGCAGATTTCATCTAATTCTCCTTATTTCAGCTACCACCTTCTCCCTACCCCCATCACTATCTTTTCCAGAGGTACCTGGTGCTGTTAATTCCTGAGCCTTTTGAAGATTCTACAGAGTAAGTTCCACTGGTTCTTGGCTTTCCTTACTGCCAGCTTAAGATTTGGCTTTCCCAGATCTGTTAAGTCAGTCACCACATATGCATCTGCTTTTCAGCTTCCAAAATTAATTTTGTTGTTGCTGACTCCTCTCTTGTTCTTCCTGTTCTTGTGTTTTATGCTTATAAAATGATGCCTTTATTGTAGCTTTCTTTTTTTTTTTAACATTTTTTTAAACGTTTTATTTATTTTTGATACAGAGAGAGACAAAGCATGAGAGGGGGAGGGTCAGAGAGAGAAGGAGACACAGAACTGGAAGCAGGCTCCAGGCTCTGAGCTAGCTGTCAGCACAGAGCCCGACGCGGGGCTCGAACCAACGAACGTGAGATCTGACCTGAGCCGAAGCCGGAGGCTCAACTGACTGAGCCACCCAGGCGCCCCTATTGTAGCTTCCATGATGTTTCCAAGAGTGGGTGAAAGAGACATGTGTTTAAGGCACCCTTTTAGCCCAGATGTCCTGACATTATTTCTTACTACCAAACTTTTTAAGAATACTGGGGATAAAGAGTTTGAAGATACATCTGGAATGTAGCTAGAGAGTTTTGTTAATTAAGGGCAAGTCTACCATCATTGTATTATTATCATCATTATTACCATCACCATCCCACAACTACCATTAATTTTGTCAGTTAATTTTCATAATCTAATGAGAAATACCATAAGGGAGGTAAGGGAAGTTAAGGCTTACAGGGTGTGAGGAATGCACATAGGGTCACATAACCTATGTGGGCAGGATGTTGGACTTCGAAAGCCTAAGTATTCTTAATCACTGGGCATGGGCATCACTGTCTTCTTTTTATAGTCAACATTAGCTAAGCAAGAGTTAAGGTTGATATCCATGTAAGAAAGTTTAAAAGCCTAAGCAGGGCACAGGGCTAAATAGAAAGTTAGTCCATCTTTATATTTCTTATTCGGGGGAGTTAACATCCACAAACTGTAGGTCCTCTAGGTCTGTCATATGTTCAAGTTGTAGATCTAGAGTCAATTTTGGACCCCAGAAGCAAGAAGCTGGGGTACAAGTTTCAGGAATGGTCAGGTCCTATAGCCTTGATGGCAGCTCTTGGGGTGATTCCCACCAGCCTTGCTGCCTGTATTTTACCATTTTAGAGCTTCATGTTGCAAATATATGTCAGTGAACCTGGTAGGTGCTAATAGTCTGTTGTGGTGTCTGACTGACTTAGCAGGGTGCTGTTGACTTACAGCTGGGTGAATGAGATGTAATGAATTACCCTGTTACTTTCCCTTTGGTTAAAGCTGAAGGAATTGAAGAATCTGCAGCAGCAATACTTACAGATTAACCAAGAAATCACTGAGTTACGTCCACTGAAGGCTCAACTTCAGGAGTATCAAGATAAGACAAAAAATTTTCAGATTATGCAAGAAGAGCTAAGGCAGGAAAATCTCTCCTGGCAACATGAGCTGCGTCAGCTCAGGTATGATAATCCCTGCTTTCTGATACTTTTATTTTTTTGTTTTTTTTAACTTTTTATTATATAGTTTTATAATGTTACAAAATAATTCAGAGAGCTCTTGTGTACCTTTCACCCAGTTTCCTCTAATGGTAATATCTTGTATTACTCTAGTATACCCAAATCTGGAAATGACATGAGTGTGATTCAAAGACCTTTTTCAGATTTTATTAATTTTATGTTCACTTACATATGTTTGTGTGTGGTGTGTGTGTAGTTCTGTGCAACTTCATCATATGTTTAAATAAATGTAACCCTCACTGCAAATAGTTACACTCTTCCTTGCACTACCATGCCAACATCCCTAATTATGGCAACCACTAATCTGTTCTCCACCTCTATCATTTTGCCATTTTGAGAATTTTTTAAAAGTTTTTATTTAAATTCCAGTTAGTTAACATATATCATTTTAAGTGGAATCCTACAGTATGTAACCTTTTGAAATTAGCTTTATTCACATATCATAAATGTCCTTGAGGTCCATCAACATTGTTCATGTATCAACAGTTCATTCTTTTGATTGATAAATAGTATTCCATGGTATGAATATACTGCTTTAACCATTCACACATGAGTGTTGCTTCTCATTTTTCGGTGTTATTAATAAAGCTGCCATAAAAATTTGTATATAGGTTTTTATATGGAAAATAATTTTTCATTTCTCTGAGATATTTGTCCAGGAGTACAAAAGCTAGGTTGTATGGTAAGTGTTTAGTTTTTTAAGAAATTATAAAACTATATTCCAGGATGACTGTACTGTTTTATATTCCTGCCAGCAATAGATGAATGATCTAGTTTCAATATCAAGTGCTATATTCTTGTCAGCATTTGATATTGTGACTGTATTGTAATTTTTAAATAGGTATGCCATGCTCTTCCAGTGTGGTTTTAATTTGCATAAATGCTAATAATGTTGAACATTTTTTTGTTGCTTATTTGACATGTATATGTCCTTTTTGATGAAATGTTTGTTCATGTGTTTTGTCCATTTTTTATTGGGTTGTTAATGTTTTACTGTTGAGTTTTGAGAATTCTTTACGTTCTAGGTATAAGTTCTTTATCAGTATGTGGCTTGCAAATATTTTCTCTAGTTTTTAGCTTATCTTCTCATTCTTCTCAATGTCTTTTTAATTTTGATGAAATCCAATTTAATGATTATTTTTTTCTATTTGCAGAGTCAATAATTTCTGTTTTTCTAGCTTCCTATTCACTGGTTCTTGAGTTTTTTCTTCATCACTTCCGTTCTGCTATTGAGCCCGTTGAGTTACTACCTTTTTATTTTGGAATATTATATTTTTCAGTTCTAAGATTTCCATTCAGTCTTCTTTGTATTTTTTATTTCTTTGCTGAGGTTTTCTCTTTTAAGTGAAGTATAATTGACATTCACTGTTACATTAGTTTCAGCTGTACAACATAGTGATTCAACAATTATGTACATTATGCAGTGCTCACTGTGGTAAGTGTAGTTATCTGTCACCATACAAAGTTACTATGTTATTGATTATATTTCTTATGCTGAACTTTTCATTCCTGTGATTAATCTGCTTTATAATAGGTATATATAAGCAGGTAGTTTTTGCCTCTTAATCCTCTCACCTGTTTTGCCCATCGCTCCTCCACCTCCTTCCCTCCAGCAGTCACTATTTTGTTCTCTGTATTTATGAGTCTATTTCTTTGTTGTTTTTCAGATTCTGCATATAAGTGAAATCATATGGTATTTGTCTCATTTTCTGTCTGACTTAACTTCATTTAGCCTAATTCCCTCTAGGTCCATCCATGTTGCTGTGAATGACAAAACTTCCTTCTCTTTTTAGTTCATTAAAATTCCTGTGTGTGTGTGTGTGTGTGTGTGTGTGTGTGTGTGTGTGTGTGTACACCAGATTATTCATCTGTCAATGGACACTTGAGTTGCTTCTGTATCTTGGCAGTTATAAATAGTACGGTAGTAAACATAAGGATGTATATATCTTTTTGAATTAGTGTTTTTGTTTTCTTTGGGAAAATACCCAGAAGTGCAGTAACTGGGTTGTATGGTATTCTATTATTAATTTTTTGAGGAATCTTCATACTGTTTTCCATAGTGGCTGTATCAGTTAACATTCCCAGTAACAGTACATGAAGTTTCCTTTTTCTCCATATCCTCACCAGTACTTAACTATTTTTTGTCTTTATGATAATAGCCATTCTGACTGCTATGAAGTGATACTTTGTTGTGGTTTTGATTTGCCTTTCTCTGAAGATTATGATCCTCAGCATCTTTTCATGTGTCTGTTGTCCATCTGAATATTTTCTTTGGAGAAACATGAAGTATTCTGTATTTTCATGTTTCCAGTGTGTTAGTAATTGCTTGTCCAAGCATTTTTGTGGTGGCTGCTTTAAAATCCTTATATAATTCTATACATACAATTCAATATCTGTGTCATTTCAGTGTTGTAATCATTTATTTTCTCAATCAAGTCATAACTTCCCTGGTTCTTAGTATGATGAGTGATTTTTCAGTTGTATCCTGAACATTTTGGAGATTATAAGACTCTCAATCTTATTTAAATTCTCTGCTTTAGTAGGCTTCTACTGATACTTTACTGCTAGATGTAGGGTACAGTCCAGTAGGCTCCCTACTCAGTCTTCATTGATACCCCAGGAGAGGAAGTGTCGTGATACTGCCAGGAAGAGACAGCTGCCCAGGTTTCCCGCTTGTAGTCCATTGACACTGCACTCGGTGGGGAGCACTGCCTCATTACTGTTAGGTGAGAATAGAAGTTCAAGCTCCATACATGGACTCCATTGATACCAGGTGGGGGTTGTGGGAAGAGGCATTTCATTACCACTGGACAATGGGGGGAAATCCAGGTTCCCCACTCAGTCCCTACTGACGTTGCAGGAAGATGGTTAAATCTATAGATGAAAACATCTATTCCTCTTGTTACCCCTGGTCCAAAAGTCCAAAGTCCAAACTTTCTGTTGGCCTCTTCTGACAGGGAACCTGTCTCTGATACTACCTCTGTTTTGTTACCTTGTTATGGCTGGACGTAGATGTCCAGACCACCCCACATGTTGTCTACGTTGACACTATAATGGGGTATGGGTGGGGACAGTCGGAGTCACCTCTTTTCCACTGAGTGGTGGTGAGAGTTCAGGGTACTTTGGCCTTTTCTGACACCACCCAGCAAGGAGGGTGAATTACACCTACTTATCTCCAGGCAAAGATGTAAGTCTGATCTTTCCACTAGGATTTTGTTGATTTGGGGTGGAGGGAGAGTGCTGTGGTTTTTCCATGATGTTCACCTGAAATAGAGTGATTATTGTCTTTAATATGTGCCTCACTAGGCTGCCCATTCCTGGCCTTTTGGCATGAGGGAGCAAACTTTACTTGTATCTCACTGGTGTTTCCAGATGGTTGGATCCTTCTTCATCCAGATAGGGATATATAAAATTCAGAAAGAAAAACCAGCAAACCCACTGCCATGTCGTTTCTTATGTCCTAGGGTCCCTAGTTGGTCTAACTTCTTCTTTCCATGTTTCTGGGTCTCCCTGTGTTTGTTCTTATACATAATTCACAGGGTTGTTATCTATACTAAGTGGGGGAAATAAGGAGATATGCATTAACTCTATCTTATCAATATTCAGAAATCCAAGCCCTTTTCTTTTAAAGATGAATAATAGTGTTATATGGTGCTAAGAGAGCAGAAAAAATATATCATAAGAACTATAATTCTGGTTAGTTTTTAAATTCAGTGTTTCTTAAAAAATTCGATCCAAAGAGAAAAGGTAAAGAAAATTGCTTAACAGTATGTAAAAACAAGTCCTGTTGTTGCAACCTCACTATTGTGACTTTATTGTTGTTTCAGACCCAAAACTTTCCAAGTTTGGTACTAAAAGAAGAATCTTCATGTTGGAAAGTACTGCTAATCGTGAAGCACCTGCTTTGTCTCACTTGCTTCCTCAGGCAAGTGAATAGAGAATACAGGTGGAGTCTAGATTCCTATCCAGCCTACAGAGGGGCTGCCATGATGGCGGATAGCAATATAACAAAATAATTATTGTAACAGCCCTAAGACAGCTCTTAATGTGCAGACACAGAGAATTGTTCCTTCACCGATCCTAGACGACATGCATTTTGCTAACATGGCATTTCAAAATAAACTTTAAGCCAGCTTTACAGAGCAAAACGCTTTTCAGAACTTGGTGATTTCAATTTTGCACAGTAAAATTACATCCAAAAGATTTTCATATTTAACAACTTTATGGACTTTTCTTATAAGTGAACATATATGAATCCTATTCCATGGAGTTGACAGCTTCTCCAAATAGTACAGTTACACATTTTTAACCAAAAGATGATGATTGCAGAAGTAAAAAACTGAATTTTTGCTCTCTAGGAATACAGATTTCTTCTGTTCCTGGAGCTGAATCTCAAGAGAAAAAAATGAATTGCTCCACTTCAGCTTTATCTGCCCCCACCTCCCTGCATTCCCCACCCAGGGAATAGCTACCTCATGTTTATTCTGTTAGAGTCTTTTAGAATGAGTGCATTATCAAGAAATCAGGATCTCCATGTGTCTTCTTCCAAATGCATAGCAATACTGACCATTGAATTTAGGAATCTCCAAAGATGATTGGAACCACATGGGAGCATCACTCTGATGTTTCCCGTATTATCTCCAGGTCACCTGGAACTACACATATATTAAGTATCCAGTTACCAGTATAAACTTAAAAGCCTCAAAACTCTAATGGCTTATTTTCTGTAGACACTTATTCCCCTTTCAATTTCCTCAAAGGCCATTCTAAAAGAGTTGAATCTTAGAGAAAAGAAGAAAGTGACTTCTGGTCTCTTGATTTTTCCCCCTCATTCTCTCCCCATTTACCTTTCTCTTAGCCTTTCTCTCTTCACCTTCCACATTTGAGCAATTTTGAAGAAAAGTAAAATTAATCTCAAGTGAATTTTAGCAAATTAGGGAGAGGAAAAGAAGATATTTTACTTCACATTTAGAAGGAACAACAAATGGAGACAGAAGTTTGATTTCCTGACTTTAGGACCAGTCTCTAAAGCTCAATATCTTCAGGCTCTCTCTTTTGTTCTTGATATACTTGGGGGAGATTAACTTTTCAAACATGGAAAGGCTGGCACATCTCGTTAGGCCTCTGTTGGCCTCAGGGTTGGCTTATTAGGAGAGCCTAGATTCATACCGTAATCTTTCTCTTCCCCTTGTAGCTACTGGTTTGCTCATTTTGCTCTGGTTCCTGTGCTTTCTTACATAAGGGTAAGTGAGGTATAACCCTATTATGACTGAGTTATATGAATAATCAGCTTTGTTCCCAATGCCCTGTTCTCCTTCGAGCATCTCTTCCCATGCCATCACCACCTTCTAGAAAAATGGCAGCTTGAAGCTTTTTATGGAAGATTATGGTCTTCTTCTGCATTCCACTCTTAAACTGTTCTCTCTCAGTTTTCACAGACAAATATCAAAGGAAGTGTTGAAAATTCCTGTACCTTTTACATATAGTAACCTTGTAATACAATTTCATTTTATTTTCTAAGTTTCAGCTTTGCCTTTTTGAAAAAATTTTGACCATATTCCAATTCATTTCTTAGCAAAGCAGGATTATTTCATAACAGGTATGTGCCATTTAGAAAAGAAGGGACCGTTGTACCTTATTTCTAGAGTGAAAGACAAAAAAAGTCAGATACAATTCAAACAATTTTACATTATGGGGACAAATAGAGACATGGGCACTATTCAAAGTGAAGAGACACTAAAGAAATTTGATTACAATCTTAATGAGTTCTTCTAGACAGAGTACAGAGAGAAGTAGAACTAAAGAATATGACAGAGATGCAATTTTTGCTAGTACTACAAAAAATTAGCTGGGATCAAATAGAAGCCTTCCTCTTGGCCAAATTCAGGGAGTAAATAGAAATATCAGCAGCTCTTATTTGTTGGGTGATCATGATGTGCCAGGTTCTGTGTTTGGTGCATGGCATACAGTGGCTGATTCAATCCTCAGAATAATCATCAGGAATAGATGTTTATTCCCATTTCACCAGTGAAGCTTAGAGAGATCAAGAAACTTTAAACAGGGTCCAATGTCTAGTTTATGATAGACTTAGCATTTGAACCCAGTTCCCACAAGACTCTATAGTTGTATTTTTGTCACTATGACATTTGACTGCATCTGGTACTACCTTTCCAAAGAATCACAGTGGATTCCCATTGCTTATAGAATAAGCTTTATTTATCATCCACTCAGTGCCCCACATGATCCAACCTCACTTCTCCAACCTCGTTTCCTACCCTATCCACCTTACACACTATTCCACTTCTAAATTCAGTGTGTGTATTCATTCTTATGCCTTTTGTTCAGTATATTCCTGGCACCTGGAATGCTTTTCCATGAAATCATCCTCAGTCCTGCCAGTTGAAATTCTTTTATTAGTTCAGCTTCATCATCTTGCTATACAGTTCAATTTATAATATAAATTTTACTTTGGTTATTTATTTACTATATCTCCACAGCCCATACTACTGTTATGAACAGGTAATTATTCATCCTTGTCTCACAAGTATTTTTCGCCTATGAGCATTTCATGTGTTTTGTAGGGTGGAGAAGAGCTCCTGGGAAGCCCAGGAGAGGAGAATGAAGGAGCAGTACCTTATGGCTATCTCAGATAAAGATCAGCAGCTCAGTCATCTGCAGAATCTTATGAGGGAGTTGAGATCTCCTTCCTCCCATACTGAGGCTCTCAAAGTGCAATACCAAAGACAGGTGAGTGACTTCAGTGCTGATTGCTACTTAGAGATATCACCACCACCCAGGAAGCATCAGTTTCCTGCAAGCCAAGTGCCCATCTACCACTCTTAGGAAGATGTCTTGTGACCTCCTATGAGGTGGACAGGGTTTATCGAGGGAAGGAATTAAGCATGAACAACATTGGGATGGAATTTCATCAATGCTTATATCCTGGCAGGCATCCCCAGAGACACTGGCATCCCTAGATGGATCACAAAACCTAGTTTATGAGACAGAACTTCTTAGGACTCAGCTCAATGACAGCTTGAAGGAAATTCACCAAAAGGAATTGAGAATTCAGCAACTAAACAGTAAGGTAAGTGTTTCCTGCTAGACTGAAATTCAGTTTCTTATCTCCATGACCAGAAGCAAGACAGTAAATAGGAGCTGATTAAGCCTGGGTTCTAGCTATAGAGTATCTTAGGGCACAGAAGATTTACCTGTTTGGAGCCTGGGTTGCCCCTACCAGAGCACAGACACAGGACCATATTCTTTTCCTCATCCTTAGAATTTACTTGGGAATGATTGGAGAAATCTATTCAATAAGTGTAAAAAAAAAAACAACAAAAAAACCCAACTCTTTTAGGAGACCTTGCTCCCCAGCATTGTCTCCCCATCTATGTCCCTTGTTAGTAATATTGAGGTAACTCCCCACAAGTCCTCCCAACACCTTCCTGTTGTTTCCGGTGCGCAGCAGGAAAATGTCTCTGGAATGAAGCGTTTCAGATGTGATTAGACAGCAGGGATAGAGGTGAGAGGGCTGCTTTTCACTCTACTCCATTTGTAGACTTCTTCACTGGTGTCTAACGTTCTGGAAGTAGAGAAGCCAGATTTTCCCCAAACCCCAGCCATGCCATTCCAGACATTCTAAGGAAGCACCCTGGAGTTGATAGGACCTTATTTCTGTAGGGAGGAGCTACTTTGCCATCTGGTCCCTAGAGCTGATCTCGCTAAGGCAAGAATAAAGAAAATTATTCTTGGAAGCCTTCTTACATCTCTGTCTTCTCTCCTCAGTCATTTTCTGGCTTATCTTCCTCCTTCACCTGCCTCTCCTCCCCCACCCTCTTATAAATCATTATACTCCTGTCGCTTTCTGACTGTTCAAATATTCTCTAGTGGCAACTCCCTAGTTCTGCCTTCTTCAGAGGAACCCAGCTAGGTAGTTTATGTTAGAACTAGAAGGGATTTAAGAAATCATTTGGACTCTAGAGTACGGAGATTGACTTTGAGGAGAGCTGTGAATGTCCAAAAATTATATACAAAATGGTGTGTGTGTTTGTGTGTAAGTTTCCCATCATGAGAACTCATCAGTTCACCAAGGGATGTATAATCCAAGAATGGTAAAGATTGGTAAATTGTATCACAGATAAGGAAACTAAGGCCCAGAGGTATTAAGTAATTTGCTCAAGGTGTTTGGAGGAGGTCATTCTGAGATAAATCTGATAACAGTATGTGGAAAACCACAGTATCTAGCTTATATAGAAGGTAGTTACTAAATGTTAAATTCAGCTAACTGACATTGAAGTATCAGACACTGATAATGCTATTTACTGTGGCAGACAAATTTGCATTTTTTAAATATAGGTTTGTTGATCCAAATGAATGGGTAAAACGATAGACCTTTTATTGGGGTAATTGTCTGGGAGTTGTTATTTTTTTTCTAAAGTAAGTTTATTAAATTCATTTATTTTGTGTGTTGGTGGGAAGCAGTAGCGGGGCAGAGAGAGAGGGAGCAAGGGAAAGACAGAAACCCAAGCAGGCTCCACACTGTCAATGTAGAGCCCGATGCAGGGCTCAAACTCATGAACTATGACCTGAGTTGAAGTCAAGAGTCAGATGTTCAAACAACTGAGACATCCAGCCACCCCTGTCTGGGAGTTTTCAAGGGGGCCTCCTGAACAGCTCTTAGTTCCCCTGCTTTCTGTAAACTAGATTCCATCTCCTGAAAACACTGTAAATCATGCTGAGCATTTGTCCTTCCAGGACAGTATTTTAAACTGTGATTCAGGACCATTAGTAAATCATGAGGTCATTTTAGTGGATAGCAACTAAAAATTTTTCAATGTAAACGTTTTTTAATGTTTATTTATTTTTGAGAGAGAGAGAGAGTGTGTTTGTGTGTGTGTGTGCACATGGGGGAGGAGCAGAGAGAGAGAGAGAGAGGGACAGAGGATCCGAAGCAGGCTCCACGCTGACAACAGCTAGCCCGATATAGGGCTTGAACTTCCCAACTTTGAGATCATGACCTGAGCTGAAGTCCGACGCTCAACCAACCAAGCCACCCAGGAGCCCCTAATGTTAATGTTTTATTGAGTAAAAGATACAAAAAGCACACAAACATAAATGCATCACAGCATATTTTCACAAAGTGAAGACATCTGGATAGCCAGCACTCAGATCAAGAGTCAGAACAGCTACAGAGACATGGACTCATATCTTCTCTCATGTTCCTTCATTTATTTTGTGAGATTCATCCATGTTGTTGTATATAGTGGGATTTTTCCATTCTCATGCTGTGCAGTATTGCACTGTAGCCTTATACCATAGTTTCTCTGTTCTGTTTGGATTCTTTTGCATTTTCCAGTATAGGGCTATTAGAAGCAGTGCAAATAGTGTTTTGTAAAAAACACAATTAAAAAGATTGGAAATATGTGTGTATTATGTAATATGTAATAAAAACTATATCTTGTTTTGGGAAACTTGAGTTTCAATTATATATATTTATGTATTGGTTCTGGGTCATAAGGCAAGTTATGTTTTCTTTTACAACTTTTAAGATATACTTCATCTACCACTTGAAGTATGAGAAGCAATATTATTTCTCTGGGTGAGAAAGAGTACTTCCTTTAGAAATCAACTGTAAGGAATTATCTCTGTCCCTAGTGTCATTCACTCATTCATCAAGCAGATAACTATTATTTGCCTTCTATGAACTGGTCATATGTTAGGATACACAGCAGCCCCTCATGGAGCTTATCATCTGATGAGCTGAGAGCCTCCCTCTAAATGGGTCCCAGCTACCTGGAGAATTGCTTCTTGGGCCCTAGAATGGGAGCAGAGTAGATGGGCTGTCAGCATAGAATGGCTCATCTCCACCCACTGCGGTAATTCTTTCCATGGATGCTCAGGCTTTATGTATATAATTCTGCCAGCATGGTTGGATGTTTATATGTAATGCAAACTTAAAAACATGTAACCTAAATTAACTTAAAAACATGAGAGGAATGATTATTGGTATAATGTAGTCTCGATTATTCCTTCCAGTATCTGTTTTTATAAGCATAGATATGATGAAGTACAACAGCTTATGAGCTAGAACAGAGGTCAGCAAATTCTTCTGTCAAGGCCCAAGTGGTAAATAGTTTGGGTCTGTAGGCTGTGCCGTCTCTCTTACCACCATTCAGCTCTGCAGCTGTATCACAAAAACAGCTGTAGGTGGCACATAGAGTGGTCATGTTCCAATAAAACCTTATTTACACACACACACACACACACACACACACACACACACACAAAGGCAGTAGACCCTGGATCACAGTTCGCCAGTACCTGAGCTATAGACAGAATATTGAAAACATTATAAAAGGTGCTTTATGTAAGGATGGTTGGCTAAAAGGAATTAGACTTCTCCAGTGAAGAGGGTTTTGCTTCTAGTAAGTTTTACAGATCTCTCTTTTCTCCTCTGGATTTGTGAAGGGAAAAAAAAGTGTTGTATTTTTCAATACTGAGAGTTGTTTTTGTTTGAGGTGATACTTTGTTTGTTCAGTATAGTTCGGGCTGTTCACTGTTGCCGGAAAGTTAACTTTTGTGTGTCAGGAGAGGATTATAATACTCTAAGAGCCAGTACTTGTCACTGCACCCAGTAATCATGTCTACCACTGTCTTCAAATTAGTACTGTTTGTCATTTATGAATGGGGACAGAAATCATTCCTCTACCTCTCTCAAATCAGATGATACTTTAAAAAGTGCTTTGTAAACTTGCTTTTCAGAGGTAAGGTTATTTGTTGTGATTTTTATTCTGGCTTATGCAAATGTTTTTGTTATACCACATAGGTTTCTTATTCTGGTTTTCTGTGAGTGTCAAATGTCCTTCCCATCCAGTCAGAGTTTCTCTAGGAAAATTTATCTTCTCTTTGAACATTGAGTCAACTTTTTTATACAAGTAGTAACCCAGAATACTTACGAAAAGAATACTCAGGAGAAGATCGAAGGTGTATTCAGGCTCACTGGTTTCCCTTCACATAATGCATACAGTCCTACAGCAGGGGCTTTGGAGGGATATCTCTGATTGTTAATGTTTCTGGGTATTAATGTTTCTGGGTATTAATCATGACTAAAACTTGAAACCTGACAGCTTGCAAGTGACGAATTTGAATTCTAGTTCTAGAGGGCTGAATTCAAATCATCATAGGAGCTTCAATGGGTAAATGTCTCATTCAGTACAAAAAATGATTTTCTGGTTTTTGACATGATGGGAAATGACATGGCCTGCTCTGTCAGGTGGGGAGCACCCCTGACACAACATGTTCAAGGAAAGACTGAGTATCTACCTCTTACTCAGGTAGCAGAGGAAGGTCCTGCTTTGAGTGACTGAAATATTTCCACCTTGAGAGTCTGTGCTCCCAGTATAGTTTCTTACATGTACATAGGGATTTAGGATTTCTTCTGTGTCTCCCTCCTACCACCCATGATAATTTCTTTTTCTACCTTCTTGACAACTTGTAAGTCTCTGCAGTATTGAAGAATCTTCCCAGTACTGTGGTTGTGTGAATTTTTAGGTGACAACTCTATGTCTTATTGACTTCTAAGGATTATAGTCACTTGTGAGTCATTCCATCTTGGACCCAAGCTGCTATCTTTCTCCTCTTGCATACTTGGGATTGTTTATACTATCAGATCGCCTGCGGGTTTCTGCTTTCTGGTTTCCCAGTCAATGTACTAGACACCACAAACAGTTTCCTACCACTCCTCCAGAATCATTTTCCTTTTTTGGTTCAAAAATGCTGAGTTTTCCCAATTTGAAGGAACACACAATGCTCTTGTTACTATTATTGAACTCAAGGTCTTGCGTTAAAAAAAATTAGACCCTTGAAACTCCGAGAGTCTTCCTAAGCACTGCTTGCTGTGAAACAGTCCCTCTCCACTGTTGCAGTTCTCTCAACTACTCGAAGAAAAAAACACTCTTTCAGTACAGCTTGGCGATACCAGTCAGAGTCTTCGTGAGAGCCAGCAGCACTACACTGACCTTTTTCATCACTGTGCGGTCTTGGAGAAGCAGGTCCAGGAGCTGCAAGTGGTGAGCAGGAGGGCCGCGAGAGGCTGGGAAAAGTGTTCCAAAATTGAGTGCAAATGGGAAAGCATAAAGAGCCGCATGGGAGAGGCTGGTGCTTCAGACTGAAGATGCGTTAGGGGACAGAGGAGAGCGAGCGCTCCCTGAGATGGGAATAAGGCCTAGAAAAATTAAAGGGTGAAAGGATTAGAGGGACAAAGATCAGGGAGACGGTGAGAGAGAAGTCAAAAAGTGAGTGGGAAACAGTGATGACTGAGGCTTTAACTCTGTCACTGAGACTGTGGATTTTGCTTCAAGAAATAAGGAAGCTATGGGAAAGTTTGGCCCTGGGAAACAAACCAGGTGGGGCTGGTGACGCGGTCCAGTGGCAGGTACTGTTGAAGCTGGGAGGTAGTGAGACTTAACGGGGAGCTGAACAGGACGGGGAAGGAGGAGGATCAGAGGGGCTTTTGGAAAATCCACGAGCCTCCACTAGAAGAAATCCGATTTCAGTAGAGGAGAGATTCAAAAATTATTATCTGGGAGAAAATCTAATCAAGAGTTTTAGGTAGGATATTAATCTCTTAGAGCAGAAGAGTCTCACTTCTGACTCTGCACTCAAAGAGAATAAGAGGAGTGTTCTTCTCCAGGGTGTCTCGTTTTGTCTGGTGTTCAGTGAGTTCTCATTTTGTCCATGCAGTTCCTTAAGTGCTTTCATCACTGTACTGCTACACTTATTCTTCTTCTAGGGGCCACTGAATATAGATGTTGCTCCAGGAGCTCCCCAGGAAAAGAACGAAGCTCACAGGAAGAGCGATCCTGAGGAGCTGAGGGAGCCCCAGCTCAGGTAGGGGAGCGGCCCTCAACCCTGTGCGCACACTACCTGTGCAGAAATGGACAGTCATCTAAATGGAACCGGAGCCCAGAGTATGGGTTTAATGTATCTCCTTATCAGCCTCTCCGGATTGCTGTGAGGATTAAATAGTACCAACTATAATAACAAATTTGTAAAGTTGAAAGTTTGTAAAGCAATAGCAACACGCAGGCACGAGGGCGCACACGCAGGCGTGCACACACACACACACACACACACACACCACTAATACTGTGGTATTCAAATGAAAGATAATCAATCTCTAAAATCTCTGAGGCATTTTCTGCAGCTTATTTTGACAGCTACACTTCTAAAATATTCTTTTTTTAAAATTTTTTCCCTTCCTATTTTTTGTTTGTACAAATGTCTATACATTTTCCTGCTTTATAACCTTATGAAGGCTTTGAATCCCTTGTGTCAGCAACTGTGTTCTGCACCTACTGATGCTGCTTGATGTCCTTTTATTTTGAAGCTTTTCTGAGGCTCAGCAGCAACTGTGCAACACTAAGCAAGAGATGAGCGAACTGCGGAAGCTGCTGGAAGAAGAGCGGGACCAAAGAGTGGCTGCTGAGAATGCCCTTTCCGTGGCCGAGGAGCAGATCCGGCGGTAAAGGGCTGGGGGAGATAGCCTCTGTTCACTGCTCATCCGTTCTGGGTACACTGGGTACATTTCAGTGGCCAGACTTGGGAATAATTAGGATCTAATTCCCATCTTGAGATGGGTGCTGCAGTGAAGTTTGGGGTCAAGATAAGCCACATTAGTCTAAGGTTAGCCCCTCCACAGTGTCCTCTTTGGCCCTGATGCAGACTGCAAATGCAGGGAGCTGATCAAGTGCTGCCCGCCCAGGCCCCACACGGACTTATTAATGTTAGAGCTTCTTTCACACGCACCCTATAGTGTATGTGGAACTCAGTGCACTTGTGATTTCTTCTTAAAGAAATTTATTTTGAGAAAGAGAGTGAGCGAGTGGGAGAGGGGCAGAGAGTGGGAGTGGGAGAGAGAGAATTCCAAGCAGGCTATGCACTGCCAGCTTGGAGCCCAGTGTGGGGACTCAAACCCACAAACCGTGAGATCATGACCTGAGCTGAAATCAAGAATCAGATGCTTAACAAACTGAGCCACCCAGGCATCCCCAGTGGACTTGCTGTTTGGTTCATCAGTATTTACAAAGATTCCATTTTTCCTCGTCCTAGCCTACAGAGGTGGACATGCTGACCTGCATGGTGCCAGACTTTGCTGTTCCAGGTCAGGGCTGTCCCTGTAAAGCTTATCATCTGGAGGAAAAGACACAGAAGGTGTACTGTGCAGTCAGCCTGCCTCTCAGAGGAAACCTGGCAAGATGGAGCTAGACTGTGCTCACTCAGTTTCTCCTTCCAGACTCACAAGTCAGATTAAAGTGTTCTTTCTTTCCAGGAGAAAAGTCAGCGACCTGCAACGAGAGGCCAGGAGTGTTAGGCTAATGGACACCCCTTTATGGAGGAGGGGAGAGCTCCATCCTCCCCGCCATGATTAAAAAGTGCATTCCTATGGGCAAATGTTTGTTCATATATGCTATATTACCTGCAGCCCCTTTGATGCAGTTCATGTATTTTAAGAAACCATTGACTGGGAAAAAGACAGCTTCTTCATTAAATAGAGAAGTTCTAGTATTAAACAAATCAACAAAAATGAAGAAGAAAGCAGTAGAGGCCGCCAGTTCAGTTCAATACTAAAAAGCCCATAGAAATCTTTCTTGGATGCTTTTGCCTAATTAGCCTTTGGTAAATGAAAAAAAAAAAAAAACAATGGGTTTCTCTGGTGTATTGGAAAAAAAGAACATGAGGTTTAGAGACACACCTGCGTTTTGAATTCTGGCTCAACCTATTACTGGCTGTGCCACCATGGCAAGGAATTTTATCACTCTAAGTAACCTTACTTTGAAGATAGTTACACCAGCCTCTAACTTGAGGCTGTGTATATACAACACCCAATCCAGCACCTGATACACAGAGGGCAGTTAATTCCTGGTAGTTTTCCTTACCGCTTACTGCTGCTGAAAGAAACAGATCCGCCTGCACACTGCTTGTGTGGGACCAGCCTCTGCTGCAAGTCTCTTGTGCTGCATCACACAGCAGGATGGCTGGGAAGACTTCACCTCATCAGCTGCTTGTGCTATAAACCAAGCCATGTCTGTTTCTTCCCTCAACACAGGTTGGAGCACAGCGAATGGGACTCTGCACGGTCTCCTATCATTGGCTCCTGTGGCGCTCAGGAGCAGGCACTGTTAATAGATCTTACAAGCAGCAGCTGTCGAAGGGTAAGAAGGCGAGAAGCCTAAGGAGAGGGTATATGCTAGCAGACAGGGCTGGCTGCACTGAGGGCAAGGGATCAAGGAAAAGGAAGGTGGAAGTCCAGGCACTGAGTACCTGGTGGATCTAAGACTGGAGGGGTATGGAAGGTTAGGGGAACCTAGTGAAGTTGGCCAGCTGACCTGAGGGGGCTTTCTCTTGGGATACCTCTTTCCTGCAGTGTTTGGAGAAGGAAAAGGGACATATCCCTGGAGGGCAAACCTCTCTAACTTTCCAATTTCTCTTTCAGACGCGGAGTGGTGCTGGATGGAAGCGGGTCCTGCGTTCGCTCTGTTATTCCCGGACCCGAGTGCCACTGCTAGCAGCCGTCTACTTTCTGATGGTTCATGTCCTACTCATTCTGTGTTTCACAGGCCATCTATAAACTGAATTCCCACCTTTGCAATCACTCCCTCAGAACTTGGAATTCCCTTATCTCTAACATCCAAACCATCAATTCTAGTGCAACAGTCTTCCCACTTAACAGGTCTTCTCTCCAAGTCTCCACAGAAAGTGCCTGCACAACAGAGGGGGATTGTTAGCCCAGGGCAGAGCTGCAGGGACCAGCGGGTCTGCTTTCTTCTACTGCCCAGGGCCAGAACACTTCTGCATAATCTGAGGAGGCCCCATAGTCGGTGGTTGAGCCTGGTATTTGTTCCAATTTTGCAGGGCCCTGAGTTTTTGTGTCCTGTGAAAGATGCTGAGGAATGTCTTTCAGCTTAGAAGATGGTTCTAATAAACCTAATAATCTGAAGTCTAGTATCATTTCGATTGATACTTTCTTTGCTTCAGTTACCTTATATTTTCTCCTGCTTCAGAGGGAAGGCGGATCTGCCCTAAACAAAGTTCTGGGGAACAGTATCTCATAGAATATCTGCTTAGGACTCCCCAGGGTTTTAGTTGTCCCATCACAGGGTAGGACCCAGCTTTTTCCCTCGCTGTTCAGACATAACTGGAATTAGATTTGAGGTCCTGGACTATAAGGATAGAATTCTATTGTGTGTATGTCCTTGATCACATATATACTGAGGTATTAAATGGCCCATGCCTTTCCTTTTGCTGAAAGGAAGAATTGGCTATGGAGAGTGGAAATCAGATTCTTGTCATTCCAATGTTGTCTGGATATGCCTCGAGGGAAGGCCTTAAAGCAGCGCACTAGGAGCTAATCCTAGGTGGGGCATTGACTCCCACCAAGGAAATCTGACTGGTCTAATGACCACTTCTAGCCTCTGGATGTACCAAGCTACTCTGCTATTGGTGGTAATTAGCCCAGTTTCTCAGCCCATAGTCATCTTCCCTCTGTGATAACAGAGCTGAGGCAAGTGGTGGGCAAATATAGAGGAGACAAGATAGCTAAATCTAAGCCTGAGAACGGCAGCCAGGATTGAATTCCTTTTGTGCCTGCTCCTTGCCTCCCCTTTCCCACCCTTACCTGCTGGTTAGTTTCTCATTATGCACATGATGTGTTTCCTGCTTGCTCTCACCACCCGAAGAAGAGAGAAAACTAGTGGATTGATTGATCTGCTGTGATCCTTTGTTCTTTGGTGACCAAATCTTGGTCATAGCAACCCAGGAACTTTCCTGAACAACTGTAAAATAATAAAATTATTTTCAGAATCAATACTGGTGGTGGCGTGTACATGTGTATGAATGTGTGTATACACAGGTGCTTATGTACATATGCTTGCATGCTGCGCGAGGAAGGGTAGGTAGGGGATGGAGGATTGGGCAGCCAGGAACAGATTCAGGGGTAGTAAGCACTACCTGTCCAGGCTTCCTTCTTCTTGGCCGGCATCAGTAATGGCTGCATGTGTCCTTCTAGCCTTAGCCTCTAGACCCCAGGGTGATAAAGCAGAGTGAGGAAATTCATTCTAGTATTGAACCAAACAAACTGGGCCTTAGGGTCTGAGATTCATGCAGCTCATGGCTGGGCCTGAGAGAACACTTATTTGGTGTATACTGAAAACATTAGGCCCCTAAGGATCCCTATGAATGGGAGTTGGGGGAAGAGAAATTTAAGAGGGTATAGTAGAATAAACATATCTATGTTACTGGTTTTTAAGTTTATTTATTTTGAGGGAGAGAGAGAGTAGGGGAGCAGCAGAGAGGGAGAGAGAATCCCAAGCAGACCCCATGCTGTCAGCATGAAGCCCTATGTAGGGCTCAAACTCCTGAATCGTGAGATTATGATCTGAGCTGAAGTCAGATGCTTAATCAACAGAGCCACCTGGGTGCCCCTATGTTATTTTTATATTAAGTCGCTGCTTAGGAAAAGCTAACTTACTTTATTAAAGTATGATAAGTGAATTGAACCAAGTTTTTATGGTTTTGAAGCCCAAGCTCTTTGTGTGCTCCACCTCAGTGTCTCTCATTAGAAATGAACTTGGGGGCACCTGGGTGTCTCAGTCTGTCAAATGTCAGGCTCTTGATTTCGGCTCGTGTCATGATCCCATGGTTCATGGAATAGAGCTAGAGTGAAGAGCCTGCTTGGGATTCTCTTTCTCCCTCTGGCCTTCCTCCACTCATGCTCACTTGCCCTCCCTCTCCCAAAATAAGTAAACTAAAAAAAAAAAAAAAAAAAAAAAAAAAAAAATTGAGACTTTTGCTAATGAGAGATAGAGTTTGAACTGTACCTGGATGGTGTGTCACAATATCTGGATTGATCATTCTCCGGTTTCTGACACTGAATTAGGATTCTAAGTGACCTAAAAGATCTTTTCCCCTTCTACAAATGATCTTTTCCTTAAAATGATTTTGGTGCTGCCATAATAAATAGATCATGAAGCAGGAGAGAGAAATACACTACTACCACTGCCCACCAAACTGACATAGAATTCTTAAGAAGTGACTAAAATCTTATTATTTCTAATGGAGAAATACCTCCACTGTATCCTAGACCACTTTCATCTAGTCACTGCTTGAGTCTGTTGGGGAACTCAAAACTGAGCAAATCAGACAACTCCGCATCAGGGTTAGGAGAGACTAGGTCAGATACAGTAACAAACATCCCCCAATTTTTAGTAGCTGAAACAGCAAAGATTGCTGTTGAGTCTACTTGTGTTACCATTCTCAGCTGGGGACCCAGGCGGCCAGAGGAACCACTTGAGAGCTGCAGGTCGCCTTGGTGAGCGGTGGGCAGGAGAGCAGGGCAGAGCTTGCGCTGGTCTTAAAGTCTCCACCAGACAGTGACGTGTTTCACCTCTCACATTTAATTGGCCAAAATCAGGCACCTGAGCAAGTTTGGCTTCAGAAGGGAAGGGAGGGAAAGCAAATCTTGATGAACAGTAATACAAAATGCCACAGAAACCTTCCAACACCTGGTACTATCTAGTTCTCTCAGACTTGTTTTTTGCTAGTTAGCTCAGACTCCACTGTCCCCTAAACAATCTCTGAAACTTTCTCCCTCCATGGCTTGCCTTTCCCCTGTGATTTATTCTGTTCCATCATTCAATTGATTAATGCTTATTTGAATATCTGTATCCAAACCCGTTGTAAGTGTGATGGGTAATGTAGAAGCAAGTTTCTTTTTACCCTTCAACTGCATATAAAAATCACATTTCTCATTAAGACTTTCTAGATTACTTCACCCCACACTGAATTACTTTTACCACAAATTCCTTTACCATCGTAGATGCAAGTGCCCACCTTTTTCGGACAAGAATGCTGTTCTACAACATTCTTTCATGTGTTTTCTGTGAATGTTTTGCTTCTCTGACTAGATATAAACTCTCAGAGTAAGAGCAGCGTTTCTTTTAACTTCCCTGTGACCCTCAAAGCCTTGCAAAAGACTAGGCACAGAAGCATTTGATGGTGGTTTTCTTTCTTTTTTTTTTTTTTTTAAGTGCCTAAGCAGAAGGAACTGACTCAAACTTCAGGAAGTAGCTGAGAGGACAGGGTGTCAGGAAATGACAGAAAACCTGAATACGGAACTGAAGCAGCAGCTCAGTTTCTTGTTCTGAGGAGGCAGTACCGAGGGAGCCCAGCGTCGACGTGAAGAGCTGGGAGCTTAGAGCAGACACTTGCACTCCTGGAGGTGGGTACTCCGCAGTGGGAGAGTTGGGGGGCACAGGGCAAGAGCTGAATTAAGAGGAACCTACCTGGCTCTTAGTCATCCCCTCCGTGAGAGAGAAAGTCCTTGCTGATAGGCTCTTAAACTTTTATGGCCAGAGGCCTGGGGGTGAGTGATTGTGGATAATGAGCAAATGGGGATGGAAACAAATGGGGGTTGGGAGCCCAGGGCACATGATGCAGCAGCCATCCAGGACTATTAATTTCTGCTGACAATCTACAACCGTCTCCTAGGCTCAGAGGTGGGAGTAGGACCACAGGAGATGAAGACCAAGTCTCTGTCCTTAGAGAGCATACGGTCTTGCAAAGAGCCAAAACTCACATAGGAGACATTGTGACAGAGCAGGAAGTAGTTGCCGCTGTTCGCCAGTGCTGAGCACCAGTGCAGATGGAGGCCAGACGATGGTTCTACCAGGCTAATTTGTTCCAGAATGTCAAAAATGAAGGGGACTGGATGACTTAGCTAGGTTAACCTCTTTGTTTATTTTCCCCTGGGAAATGGGATATCAAAGATGTTCAGTGATTTACCAGATTAATATTTTTAATTGCCTACTCTGGTACCTAACAAGTAAGTACATATTCTATGTTGAGTCCCTTACGCCTATTCCCACAGGGTCTTAGTAACAGAGCTGGGGTGATCTTCTGACTTGAGGTCCATGTACTTTACTGATGCTGTCAGATGGCCTTGTGAAGAGGCCCTTAACTGTGCCTGCAATCCTGGGCACCATTTCCATCAAGTGACTCCCCAGTCCCCTACCTCTAATAGCCCCTCTTGGCTTTTCTATTTCTGGCCAGAAGCTCAAGGACACAAATAGTCTCTTCCTATCAGAAACTTCCCTTTGTTTCAAAAATACATAAGGATGGGAGGCTTTTTGGTGAGTTAGGCTGAGGCCCCAGAGGAACAGCAGAAACTTCTCTTTTTAGTTTTCTGTATGAAGTCATTTTGTGAAAAGCAGCCCAGGAGTCAGGACCACAGGCATTATCTACCTGCTCTCTCGTCCATAATTGTTGCCCCGTAAGGGAAGGTAGGGCTGCTCTGGGAAGGGACTCATCTCATAGTGCAGCTGACTCAGTCACTACTTCTCCAGTGTCCTATTTGCATCTCTTTAGCCACTCTTTCCCCAAATTCCTTGGGCTAGTTTCCAAGGAGGCTATCAAAGAGCATGGAGAGAGATGGAGCATCCAAGAGGAAAGGAAAATCGGAGTCTGAGAGCCTGTGTGAAGACACTGTGGAGTCCTCAGAGCAGTTGTAAGAGGGCTCATTTAGGAGACAAAGAAGCACATAGAGAAAGGCACCAGTAGGATGAGGAGTCCAAGGGAGGGAAGACAGGAGAGTTGCCGGTTAGCAAGTGTAGCAGGGTCAAGAAGTTTCAGTGTCCCCCGTAGCAGATAAGCATTTGTCCATTGTTTCCTCTCCACACAGAGATTCAGGATCCCACAGATGCAGAGCAACTTGCTGATCCTCACGCATAAACTGACAGGGCGAGTGGAAACACTGGGGATGCCACAGTACACTAACAATTTGGCGCCCCTTCATCTTAGTGTTCTCTATTTCTTTATTACTTACTTAGTTAATAAAAATCTAATAAGTCTCAATGTTCAAAACAAAGAATTTATTACATGCTATTTGAACCAGTTATCTTCTTTAGACATGTAATTGAACTGTTTTTAAAAATTAAAGAATAGGTGATTCATTTCCAGTAAATAATACTCCCCTATATGTATTTCAGGGCAGGAATTTCAGTTGACTGCCCTACTGACCTCATGCACCTGTTCAGTAGCTGCTCTTGGAATGGACATGGGAGAGCAGCTTGCACTGGGACTGGAGTTTTCTCAACAGAACTATGCATGTGGTAGAGAAGAAAGTGTAGGCATTCACCTTGTTAGGATCTGGACCAATACACATTTCAGCAGCTATAACAAGGAGTCATATACAGCAACTTGAATGGGATGGTGCTTTAATTTGAAAGATGTCCTAGTACCCCTCATTGATTGCCACTTTAAGCCACTGCCCTGCTAGCCTTGCAAGACAAAAGAATGTTCCCAGCCGTTTTGAGACCCAGAGTATTTATAACATTACCTAATCCATGATGACCTCTCTCCAGACTCATTAGGCCTAGACCATGTTAATTTGTGATGAATAA
The DNA here is from genome assembly GCF_006229205.1 of Suricata suricatta. Lineage (NCBI taxonomy): Eukaryota > Metazoa > Chordata > Mammalia > Carnivora > Herpestidae > Suricata > Suricata suricatta. Next base: position 43,350 of record NW_021872658.1, on the reverse strand, counting down.
ATCCTCCTCCCTGCTCCTCTAACTGAGCAAAACTGTTTTCCTAAAACTTCCATCTGCTTTGCCTCAGCTTCCATTATATTCTAAGAAAAAATAGCATAACCACTGGACTGCTATTAACATTCTTGTTTTCCCTCCTCTTGATTTTCTCTCCCTAATTCTCATTTTGTCATCCTCAGATGTGGAAGTCTGTAGTAGGGCATGATGTATCTGTTTCCGTGGAGACCCAGGGTGATGACTGGGACACAGACCCTGATTTTGTGGTGAGTTTGTAAATAGCTTTGCTTGGAAAAATCAACAAAAGGTGGAGGTGAGGGGATAAGGGAGAGGCATCTGGGCCACTCTGTAACCTTTAAGGGAGCTTAGAAAGGACAATCTGGGATTGAAATAGCCCTCATAGTAGAACTAACTGGTTGGACAGTTGACTGTCATGCGTGGGGTGTACATGATAGCTGATGTTGAAGAGGAGAGGGGCATGTGCAGAAGAGTTTGACATTATGATTGATGGCTTATAATAAGCTATGCTGAAGGTGAGGTACAGGTTAAGGGTCTCCTTTGGCCTGTGAGCCAGGATATGAGCTAGTACTGTGTAATTTGTGGAGATTCAGAAGTTGTAGAAGACCTAAAGGGTAAAGTGTGAGGGATGAAGAGCAGAAAGGGAGGTTTCAGAACCCACAAGTTTAATTTTAACATGGGGGGGGGGCAGGGTAGGGTAAATGTGAAGATCTTCAGTGAAGGAAGCAACAGGTTCAAGGGACCTGGAGGACATGTGTGTCAGCGGCATCGCCTCTCAATGTGGCACATCTCTTGCCATCACTTATTGCTGAATGCTGTCTTTTGTAGAATGACATCTCTGAAAAGGAGCAACGATGGGGAGCCAAGACTATTGAAGGCTCTGGACGTGCAGAGCATATCAAGTAGGTGCCAAAAGGGATTGGGGAGCAGGAAAAGGGTGTAGGAAGAGCCTGAGAAGAACTTGGAAACTCAGGGGAAGGTGAGGGAAGAAGAAAGGAGAGAATGTAGTTAATATCTATGTGTCTATGCATTTGTTGTTTCTTGAACCTATCCCTGGGTGCCCCTATGTGTATCATTGTGTATTTCATGTCTCTCCTCTTACCCCCCAAACATATTCTCTCTTTCATTTCTAATACTATGGTATTTCCCCAAGTGGGTCTATTATAAGAGATTCATAGATGAAGCGGCTCAAATACTGGTTAAGGTTGTATCACTTTATCTATCATCTATCTACTGTCTGTCTATCCACGTGAATAGAAATGTGTATCTAGAAGGTAGGTAACTTCAGATGGACCAAGAAGGATTCATTAAAATATTAAGGTAAATAACTCAGAATAGATATTGTAAGAAGAGGACAATATCAGGCCCCAGACCTGGCCTCGATGATTTTTAAAATAAAAATTTATATTTGACTACTTGACAGAAGCTGGAAACCATGAATGGTAATTTGAATAAGTGTGACACTTGGAAAACCTATTAATTAAAACTATTTTAGTAATGGTATTTAAGGGTCTTAAAGATTATAACCCAATATTTTATCAGAAATGAGAGTAAAACAAAGCAGTCTGATACTGTAAGAGAGAATGAACTTACAGATATATCTAAGGGTTTCTGTGGCTATATTATATATTCATATTGACAGATTCCCTCTTCTCTTCCATGGATTACTCAGGATCATTTAAGCAGGGCTGTCTACTTTGGATTGTCAAATATTAGTAGCAAAGTAGACACAATAAACTGTGTAACAAGAGCAAAAATAAAACAGCAAAGATTTGGATGCCTGGGTGGCTCAGTTGGTTGGGCATCTGACTCTTGATTTTGGCTCAGGTCATGATCTCGGGGTCATGGGATAGAGTCCCACTCTGGGCTTTATGCTGAGCATGGAGCCTGCTTAAGATTATCTCTCTGCCGCTCTCACTCGCTCACTCTCTCTAAAATAAAAATGTTTTAAAAAGCAAAAATTAATAGTTACACACAAATTGGCAAAATTAATATAGTTTAAAACCCCATTTTAACTCTCCCATCTACAATCTAACAATAGTGTTTTTACCTCTTTTCCCCTACATATAAAAAGCGTCAGTGGATGACCACATTGTACAAACAACACACCATGAAACTTGGCATGTGTTTATATAATTTGATAGTATTCAATATTATGCATTGTCGTTTGATAAGACATAAGGTTTTTTCTTAAGAGCTGTAACTAATATTGTTCTTAAACAAACCAACCAATTCTGGAAGAAGTTGGAAAGATGAAAAAAAAATGGAACAGATTCATGCAGGAAGTTTCTTGACGCTCCTTTGCAATCTCATTGATTAAAAAAAAAAAAGATCCCTTTCCTTTTCTGAGTAAAGACTACTCAGCCCTAGTATCCTGAGAACTATTAAGATGAAGATACCAACATTCCTCACATCTTTCTCCAACCAGTGCCTGTCTCACGTATAGTAGGAGCAGAACATTTTAAGGAAGGCTGCTAAATCTTTGCCATGATATAGAAAGAGCTTCAGTTTGTTAGGTTCAACTAACAGTTCTGAAGCTACATGTAATGTGACATCTAACCTCTTGGAATCTCAGTTTATTTGTTTATCAAATGGGAATAGTAATAGCTACCCTGTAGAATATGGTTTAAATTCAATGGGCTAACATGTATCAACATTCTAGTGCAGTATTTGACACCTCTTAGCCACTCAATAATATTTCTCTTCATTTAAAAAAATGTTTATTTATTTTTGAGATAGCACAAGCTGGGGAGAGACAGAGAGAGAAGGAGACAGAGGGTCTAAAGCAGGCTCTGCCCTGATAGCATCAAGCCCAGTGCAGGGCTCAAACTCACATACCCAGAGACAAAGGCCTGAGCTGAAGTTGAACACTCAACCAACTGAGCCACCCAGGTGCCCCAGTATTTCTCTTTCTTATTAATATAGATTAGTTTAATTTGGATTTTCTTCCTAAAAACCTAACATAAATGTGTAAAAAAAAAATTACAGTCTTTCTTCTTCCTAAGTGGTGTTTACTTGGACTGTTATACAAGTCAGTATATTCATTGACCCTTGGAATTATAAAATGTGGTGACCTTAGATGTTACCTTATTAACCTTACTGGATCTCTAGAGGGTAGCATAAATGGTAGAGATATTTACACAAAAACCCACTTCCATCCCATTTACCCAAGCTACCAAGATGTAAAAGCCCCGACTCTGCTAGTAACTTAGCCAGGTGACCGTGGACAGATCACTTTTCCTCTCTGATTCTAAGTTTTCCCACTGAGATCGAAAGGACCTCTAGAGGACCTTCCATACTTAAGTCTCTAATATTCTGGGATTCTCTCTGGCTAATGTGGGCTAAACCAATCTTTAGGGTCAGAAAGGAATCACTAAGGGCTTTGGAAAGGAGGGGGAAGTTGGAGAGGAGAACAGTAGTTGCAGAGTTGAGATCACTCAGAGCAGGAAAAGGAAATGATTGTGGTTCTAATCTCACTCCCTCCCCCACACCATAATCTTTCTTTTTAAAGTCTGCCTAAGATATATTTAGTTTGGGGAGTGGCTAGATAATTCAGTGAATAGCTCAAATGATAATACCTGTCCCTCATCTGCTGTATAGAGAAGTCTTAGGCCAGGCAGCTGCAAGGAACCTAGTGATTCCTAGGAGCTGCCTGATTTCCAAGTCTCTGGCCCTTTCTTCCATCTTCTTTTTGCCACTCTTGCCCTCTCATGCTCGTGTGCCTCTTTACAGTTCATACATCTCATGGCCACCCCTGGCTGGATGTAGACACTGAGCTGCTTCCTGTCACTATACATTAGTTTTGCCTATTCTAGAATTTTATGTAAATTCAGTAATACAGAATATATTCTTTTGTATCTGTCTTCTTTCACTCAGCATGATTATTTGAGATCTATCCATGGTCTTTGTGTTTCAGACTTTTGTTCCTTTTTACTGTCAAGTAGTTTCCCATTATATGGGTACACCGTAGTTTGGTTTATCCATTCCCCTGCTGATGGATATATCTGGGTTCTTAACAATTTGGGACTATTACAAATAAAGCTGTATGAACATTTGGGTCCAAATCTTTTTGTTGACATGTGTTTTGATCTTTCTTGGGAAATATCTTAGAATAGAACTGCTGAGCCATAAGTATGCATTTACTTTTTTAAGAAATTACCAAACTGAAAGGAATTTACCATATTTTATTCCTACCAATAATGTATGGATTTCAATTGCTCCACATGCTTGTCTACACTTGGTATTGTTAGTATTTTTAATTTTTATCACTCTTGTGGTCATTTTAATTTATATTTTTTGATGCTTAATTGTATTGAGCATCTTGTTATGTGTCATTCGTGTATCTTCATATATCTTCATTTAAAGTGTCTGTTCAAGTGTTACCTGGGTGGTTTCGTCAGTTGAGTGTCTGATTCTTGGTTTGAGGTCAGATCATAATCCCAGGGTGGTAAGATTGAGCCCCATGTTGAGCTCTGTGCTGAGCCTGGAGCCTGCTTAAGATTCTCTCTCTTTCTCTGCCCCTCTCCCCCACTTGTGCTCTCTCTCTAAACTAAAAAAATAAATACAAAACTCTTTACTATCCCAGGACTTTACATTTCTATATATATTTTAGAATAACTAGTCAAATTCCTATAAAAATGTCTGATCATATTTTGGTTGAAATTGCATTGAATCTATAGATCATTTTAGAGAAAACTGGTATCTTAATGATCTTGAATTTTCCTGTCCATAAATAAACATGGATTTATTTGTTTTCTTTAATTTTTTCAGTAATATTTTTCAATGTTTAAATCTAGGACATATTTTGTTAAACTGATGCTAAAATATTTCATGTGATTTCATGGGAGGATAAATAGCATTTATTTTTAACTTTTAATTTCTAAATGTCCATGGCTAGTATAATCATATCTCAGCAATATTGCAGGTTTGGTGTCTGGCCCTCACAATAAAGCAAATATCATAATAAAGCAAGTAAAATTAATTTTTTTAATTCCTCAGTACACATAAAAGTTATGTTTGCATTGTATTGTGCTCTATTAAGTATACAGTAGCATTATGTCTAAGGAAACAATGTACATACCTTGATTTAAAAATACCTTGTATCCTGTGAACTTGCCCAGTGTACTTAATAGTTCTGGTAGTATATTTTGTATATTCTTTAGGTTTTCATGTTTATGATCATATGATCTGTGGATAAAATCTTAGTCTGTGTGAATGATCTCTGTGCTTTTATTATTGTAAGAAAAACAAAAAGATCAGGGGCGCCTGGGTGGCTCAGTCGGTTAAGCGGCTGGTTTCGGCTCAGGTCATGATCTCACAGTTTATGGGTTTGAGCCACGTGTCAGGCTCTGTGCCGAAAGCTCAGAACCTGGAGCTTTCTTCCACTTTTGTGTGCCTCTCTCTCTGCCCCTGCCCCGCTCATGCTCTGTCTCCATCTCTATCTCAAAAAATGAATTAACATTTAAAAAAAAACAAAAAAAGATCTATTTCTTCTCATAGTTCATCTTTAAGATCCTTTAAGATTTCACTTGGTTCCCATAAACTGCATTGCTTCATCAAATTCCCAGGTATTTTAAAACTTAAAATAGGCATCTGAGAGTTAATGTGTCAAGTTTGTTAGGCGTGTGGTTTAGCACATTGGATTGTAACTTTTTGTATCTCTTCCACCTGACCACTATCTCCATACACAGTAATCATCTTTGTATCCTCACAGCTTAGAAGTGCCTTACACTCAGAAGTTTAATTAATATTTATTGAATGAAGTACGAATATAATAAGGTCTCTTTAGAGTGGCTTCAGCTATATTCTAAAGAATTTGATAAGAAGTTGGTCCTCTTTGGCCCCAACATTTTTATTTAAATTGTATTATCTATTGACATAATCCTCTGATTAGCTTCGCTGTCATCCATTAGGTGGAAATTCCCGAATCTCATTTTTAAATCTCTTTTAAAAACTTGTTTTAATGATGATATAGTTAAGACCCATGTGGCAATCATTGGACTCATTAAAACTTTGCACATTTTCCTCATTTGAAAGTAATGTTTAGCCTCCTTTTTGTCATTCTTCATCTGAATATTTTGGTTGGGAAATAACAGTCATTTACGTGTTCTTGGAACTAATGGCTCTTTTGACACAGACATTTCTAAAGTGTCAGTGCTATTGAACTAGCAGCACAGGATCTCTGCCTCCACTGCTGCCAGAGGGTTTAGCGGGCACGGAACAGGTGTCCTTCCAGCTCTTAGCTTAATTGCATCTGGCTCAAAGCCAGCTTTCTAAAATTAACTGTGACTAAAGCCAAGAGGGCTTTTAAAAAAGGCTTTTGGTGGCCTTATACTACAAGGCCACCAGATGGATCTATTCCTCCATGAAAGTGAGAATTTCTGCTGTGGGAAGGCCATTCTACCTGTAACCAGTGTATCTGGTTTTCCCGAACTGGTGAAGTCCCAGTAACATCACTGCCTCAATTCCTTAAACCTGTTTTTCTTACTGCAGGAAGTAAAATTTTTTAATTTGGGGTTCTCTGGACCAAATGTTCCTAAGAATCCCCAGAAGCGCTTATAAGTGACCAAGTATCCATACTGATTATCCCTTATTGGTGTTAGTGCTGGTCCTGACCTATCACTTCATCTCCTCAGAGCAGACAGACATGCAGAGGTGCTCTCGATCCTCACGGTCAAGATGAAAGTGAAGTAAGAAGGAGAATGCCTCCTTTTGGTGTTCCGTTCTCTTAGGGATGGAGGTGTCCCAAACCAAGTTTATTTGCATCTTCAAGTGTTACAACAATTAGTGATAAGAGTGAATTTTGTTGCTTTTTATTGGCTTTTTTTTCATACAAGTATAGTTGATACATAATGTTACGTTAGTTTCGGGTGTACAACTTAGTGAGTTGACAAGTTTATACATTATGATGTGTTCACAAGTATAGCTACCATCTGTCAAGTTACATCGCTATTATAATGCCGTTGACTATATTCCTTATGCTGTGACTGTTATTTCTATGACGTATTTATTCTATAACTGGAAACCTGCATCTTCTACTCCCCTTCATCCATTTTGCCCATTCCCTGTGACAACCATCAGTTTGTTTTCTGTGTTTATAGGTCTGATTCTGCTTATTGTTTGTTTTATTAGATTTTAGTTTTAGGAATTTTAGATTTGGGGTTGGAGACAAAGGGCATCCATTTTTTTTTACCAAAATATACACCAAATACTTAATGTATAGATAATCTCCCAAAGCTACATCTCTCCTGTCATTGTTAATGACTTCCTAGTGTGTCGTTGAAAGGAAATATTGCAATTTACTTAACTCTTCTCCAAGTATTAGCCCTATAAATTGTTTCTTAGTTCTTGCTATTATATTCAGTGTTTCAGTGAATATTATTAGACATTAATGATATTTAAAATTGCCATATTTAAAGTTATTTCCTTGAGATAGATTCTCAGGACTAGAGTCTGAGTAAAGGGGTATATAAATATTTTTGTGCTTCTTGGTAGAGAGGATCTAATGCTAGAAAGCAGACCCATTCAGAAGGAAAATAACTTCCCAGTTACTAGAATATAATTGGTATCACTGTCCTCTAATATTTAGGAATATGAAAAATGGGGCAAGTATCAAAAGGTTATTTAGTAGGCAAATTAACAGACTAGAGGAAATATTATTGGTTTGTGAAGAGCTTAAATCAGACTATGGTATACAGGCCACATTAATCTCTTACTCCCAGTCCCAGCACTGATATACTTTGGGAGCTCAAGTTCTTGCTAAAAATAAACAGCACATCTCAAGATTTCCATTTTTCTGGGAGGGAAAGTTCATTGACTTGTGCTAGATGAGTCTCTGTCATTTGGTTACTTTCAGCATCCACCAGCTGAGGAACAAAGTGTCAGAGGAACATGATATTCTCAAGAAGAAGGAGATGGAATCAGGGCCCAAAGCATCCCATGGGTATGGAGGTCGTTTTGGGGTGGAAAGAGACCGAATGGACAAGGTGAGTTGAAAGAAAGATGTTTGCTTAAAGATAAAACATTCATCCATTTGTTGGTATTATGGTTTAAAATGAATTCAAATGTACAGCATCCATTTGGGCTTTAAAAGAAAATGTCCACATATTATTTGTATCATTTTTTTCCTGGTTTCAATACATAAATATAGATGGTAGAAGATGGGGTCCAAGAATTTAACAGGGCTGGCCCCTGGTAGGCCCAGCCATGCTGTAACTTCTGAGGAAACAGGGTCTCAATTAGAGAAAGGAAAGATTTGTCTTAAAATCATTTACTGTTTTCAAATATTTGTATCGTATGTTGATGCTGCAACTTATTATTATTTTCTTTACTGTGTATTTAGTGTTCTTTCTATATATATATATTATACCTTATATGATGTGCACATGTGAAAAATATTGATGTGAATTTATTCATTAGATTCCATCAAACACAAATATTGTTTTCCTTTATCTACTAACTACCACTAAAGTATGATTAAAAAGTTGTATTATAAATCATAATTTCCATTGACTTTCCTAATCTCAAAGATATAGATATATTCCTATAACAAAAAACATTTTATCTCCAAGGAGGAATAAAAAATTCAATGAAAAGCCTTTAGTGCACCCTCAAAAAGTGTTTTGTTTTGTCATTGTGTAAAGTGTAATGTAGGCATTGTATTCTCCACAAAATTCCTAGGAAAAATACTAAATAGATAAGCATTCATGCATTCTTGAATTCACAAGCAAGGTTGACTTACACAGACTTAAAAATACTGCAAAATGAGTTCCTACGAGCTCAGATAGGGCAATGTCACATCAATCTCTGTATTGATGTTTGTCCCAGCATCAGATTCAAAATAGAGGAGAAAGGAAAGGATTTCTACTTTCTTCTTAGTTGGGACTCTGCATTATTTGAAGTACTAATTAATTCCCAGATAATTAAAATATCCATATCAAAATATTAGGAGAGATAAACCTTTAAAAACCAAATAGAAAATAAAACAATAGATGGAGTAAAAAGTGGAAGAGAATGGAAAATTTATATGCCCTCTTGGACTACTTAACAGTATTGTCTACCATCCCCCATTGGTGCAGAGTCGGTCACTTAATTATCAGGGCTCAAGTGGCACTTCTGAAATGTGATGGTCACACAGAAAATTAGAATCCAGAACAAAAGTACTTGTCACTAAAACTTGGTTGTTTTAGTGAAATACATAATGTTGGCTATGGCGTCAGTCAGTCCCCTTTGATCTCTCTTTAATAACTACTTCATTTTATTTTGACCCATAAATTCCTTGTTTTTAGCTTTCTTTTTGTTTCTGGCTGAATCACTATTCTGCCTACTTCGTGTCTATCTTGATGGTTCCCAGCCCATTCCTATAGGAATTTCTGAGTGATAGGTTCCTAATGGTTTTAAGAAGACTCAGGATATGTGAACCTCCTGAAAAAGTAACCTTGCTCTCTCTAATAGAATATTCCTTGTGTGATACACTGGTGGAGGCTATGACTGACCCAGAATGGAATTTCTGGTATTCTTAAATGCCAACAGATGTCTGTATCATTTTAATTTTTACAGTCATTTTTGTCTTTCATTCATTCCATCTGATCATCTTAGAGTGCTGTGGGCCATGAATATGTTGCTGAGGTAGAGAAACACTCTTCTCAGACTGATGCTGCCAGAGGCTTTGGGGGCAAATATGGAGTTGAGAAGGACAGAGCAGACAAGGTAAGTCCCTGTGCTACCCAGCTCTGATAATGTTGAATGTGGGTCTACACTTCTCCTATGGAAAGAGGGCAGTGGACTCAGGAGGGTCCATCATGAGGATAGTTCCCATAACCTTCTTCAGTAAGTTCCTTTGTGCCATTTTTGGAGGCCACATGCTGAGCTCAATAGTGTTAATTTAAATGAGACAAAGATTCTCACACTCTGTTTTGATAAGGAATCAAACCATTAATTTTTATTATACCTACATACATGAAAAAAAGACAAGGGAAATTCCAAAGATCCTCTTTTGTTCAAGCATCAAAACCTTATTATTTATGCCTTTCAGAACACAAGAGTCAGCTTAAGTATTATGGCCACAGGAGCAAACAAACAAGTAAAACAGCTAATTAGGGTTGTAATGTTTTTAGAAGGTAAAGGTTACTTTTCACAGGATTTAGCACCAAATCTATGAAGTCCAGAGATCTTAAAGGCTCCTCTATACAAAAAAAAAAAAAAAAAAAAAGTAGTCTTAAAAAGAGAGAAAAAGTACAGTACAATTAAAATTATAGAGTGGTCAAGAGAATACTATTGATAACTCATTAATGTTCTCATTTCACACCTATGTAGATTGTACTGACTCTTTGATCTCGTTTTTTTATGGTGCAGAATTGTGTCTCTCCCCTTGCAGCTTCACACAGGGAAGACATTTCCTTTGCAGCTAGCTGAGATTTTCTTTTTACCTACAGTTGTTAATTAAGAGGGCCTGAATCCTTAAAGCTAAGTATTAGACTGTTATTTGCATTGTAGGGGGGTGAGCAGAAAAGTTCAGAATATACTGAAGGGAAAAGGAAGAACATAGAGGGTAATTTTTTTAAAGACTGTAATGGAATATGGAACATGGAATGTTCTTCTCTAACCAGGATGGAATTTCCCTTCCATCTTGTCTTTGCCTGATCACTCATTGTTCTTTCTTTCATCTTCTGCCTCCTGAGCCACAAACTGAATTACCTAAACCGTCAATGTGTCATGTAAATCAAGAAACAATATATAGTAATGGCTCTTGAGATGCAAAATCTAGTCTTGCTTAGAGGCCTATAGGTACTGAGCAAGATGGGCATGTAGCTATGAGTGATGTTAGGTATTGGCCAACATATCCAGTCCTGGAGCAGCTAGGATCCAGGTTCTCCTAGGTGCCTCTCATTCCACCAAACCACATCTCTGGGTTTCCCCTGCCACTTAGGGAAAGAGAAGAGGCACAGTATAATCAATTAGGAATAGGATATCTCTTACATGTAAGTAGTGCTTTATAGTGTAATCTCATGTTAGTATCATGAGAGTTAGGAAGAAAAGTACTAATTTACTGAATGATACAATGCAAACACTTTACATACCTTGTCCCATTTATTACTCACACTATCCCAAATAAAGAGGGATCATTTCTCCCATTTTATAGTTGAGGTTAGTAAGGCAGATTTACCTGTTTTCATTTCATATTTCAGGAGACTAAGGCTCAGTAATGTTAAAGGGTATACATAAGGTTAAACAACTATAAATAGGGTAAGTGGGGTTGGGAGTTGAATAAAGAGCTGATGAACCCATAGAGCCCACATTCATTGCTCTGTAGCACATTGCCGCTCCACCAGCCTGTCAGGTCAGGATGCCATCTTTTCTAGGTCAAATCCTCATTCTCAGCCCTGAGCTCCTATAAACTATCCTCTGGTCTGAACTAGGGGTAAGATATGTGAGGGAGGGGAAATCTATAAGCTCCAGTTCTAACCAATCCTCTCTCCTTTTCTCTGTAGTCAGCAGTTGGCTTTGATTACAAAGGAGAAGTGGAGAAGCATGCATCTCAGAAAGGTAAGGACCTGTGCTTCAACCTTTGCAATCTGATTGACCTATTCAGCTCAGACTTCACCTCCCAATAGCTGTCGTCAACTCCCTTTAGTTCCATGACCCAGTTCCCACCATTGTATTTATTTTTAAATCCAAGCATGTATTTGCTTCTTTCTTCTTTATCTCTATGAGATTGTTTAGTACCTCTTTCTCTCTAATGGATTGAAAATAATGTATTCTATTCTTTATTTTAGGAAGTTATCCCTAAGTTTTAACACTCATTTTTTACTTAAGTTTAAAATTAATCACTATCTCTTCCTGAGTAATAAAGAAAATGTATAATAATTTAATTATATTCCTTCTACATCCTACATTCTTTGTACCAACTGGTCAATTGTTGCCCAGTGTAAGGATTCCATGTGTTTCATTTAATGTTTTTATTAATTTCTGAGTGAGAGAGAGAGAGAGAGTGAGTATTAACAGGGGAGGGGCAAAGAGAGAGGAAGACACAGAATCTCAAGCGGGCTGTAGGCTCTGAGCTGTCAGCACAGAGCCCAACACGGAGCTTGAACTCACAGACTATAAGATCATAACCTAAGCTGAAGTTGGATGCTCAACTGACTGAGCCACCCAGGTGCCCAGGATTCCATGTGTTTTTAAATGTTACAAAAATGAATCATTATTATTATTTAGTGAATGCTTATTTAAATTGTCCAACATATTTACTAGCTTCCTAGCTATTTATTGTATTTCATTGTTTCCTCCTAGCTTCTATTTACTTCTTATTAAAGTATATCCTCTGACAATTCTTTCAGTGAGAGCTTATGAAGGAACTCCCAGCCTTTGTCTAAAACATATTTTTTGCTCCATTCTTCATTGTTCCTTTCCCTTTATCACTGTCAAGGTATTATTTCATCCTCTTTGGCATCTCTTGTGTGTAGTCTAACCATCATTCCTTGTGGGAAACATGTTTTGTCTCTCTGCTTTATTTTTTCTGTGGAAGGTTTTCTTCTTTAAAAAATTTTTAAATGTCTATTTATTATTGAGAGATAGAGAGGGCACCCAGGTGCCCCAATTGTTTCAAGTTTTTATTTAAATTTGAGTTGGTTAACGTAGAGTATGATAATTGTTTTAGGAGTAGAATTTAGTGATTCATCACTTACACATCACAGTGCTCTCCTTAATAACTACCACCCATTCAGCCCACCCTTCTCCCCACCTCCCCTCCAGCAACCCTCAGTTTGTTCTCTACAGAACTCTCATAGTTTGCCTTCCTCTTCTTTTTTCTTCCCCTGTGTTCATCTTTTTTGTTTCTTGAATTCCATATATGAGTGAAATCAAATGATATTTATCTTTTTCTGACTGACTCATTAGCATAATACTCTCTAGCTCCATCTATGTTGTTGCAAATGGCAAGATTTCATTCTTTTGATGGCTGAGTAATATTCCTCTGTATATATGTGTATGTGTGATGTGTGTGTGTGTCACACACACACAACCACATCTTTATCCATTCAACAGTTGATGAACATTTGGGCTCTTTCCATAATTTGGCTATTGTTGATAACACTGTTATAAACATCTGGGGGCATGTACCCCAATTGAATCTGTATTTCTGTATCCTTTGGGTAAATACCTGGGCCATAGGGTAGCTCTATTTTTAACTTTTTGAGCAAGATACATACTGTTTTCAAGAGTGGCTGTACCAGTCTGGATTCCCACCAACAGTGCAAGAGTGTTCTCCTTTCTTTGCATTCTTACCAATACCTGTTGTTTCCTATGTTGTTAATTTTAGCCATTCTGACAAGTGTGAGGTGGTATCCCATCATAGACTTTATATTTTTATTCATTTATTTTTAATTTTTCAAATTTTTGTATATATTTGAGTGAGAAAGAGTGTGAGAGAGAGAGAGAATGAGCAGGAGAGGGCCAGAGAGAGGGAGACAGAGGATCCGAGTCAGGCTCTGGCACAGTGAGTGCAGAGCCCACAAACAGTGAGATCATGATCTGAGCTGAAATCAGGAGTCTGATGCTTAACTGACAGAACTACCCAGGTTCCCCCTAGACTTTATATTTTTAGAGCAGTTTTAAATATACAACAAAATTGAGAGGAAGGCACAGAGATTTCCCATACACTCCTCCCAATCATCCCCTCATACGTATAGCCTCCTCCATTATTAACATCACTCACCACAGTAGTACTTTTTGTTTTGTTTTTTTTTTACCAAGGATGAACCTACATTGACATATCAAAATCATCCAAAGTTCATCTGTAGTTTATCTTAGGGATTACTATTGGTGTTGTACTTTCTATGGATTTAGACAAAGTATAGTAACATGTATGGGTACTTAAAATTATATTCTTGCCTTTAAGTATGCTTTTGCTGCATTCTACATGTCTTGTGTGTTTTCATTTTTATTAAGCTCTCTTTTGATTTTTTCTTCGACCCATGGGTTATTTAGAAGTGTGTTATTTATTTTCTAGGTATTGGAAGAATTTTCTAACTTAACTCTGTTATGTTAAGAGAATATGATATCTAATATTTCAACCTTTTTGAAATGTATTACAACTTATTCTAGAGGCAAGCATATGGTCTATCTTGGTGAATGTTCTGTGTGCATAAAAAAAGTATATTATGCAGTTTTGGGATATAATGTTCTGTAAATGTCAATTCGGTCTTGTTAGATGATAATGTCATTTGCACCTTCTATACTTATACTTTAGATTCTTTTTGTCTAAATATTCTATCAATTAATGTGCCAGGAGTGTTAATATTTTCATCTAGGATCACAGATTTCTATTTCTATTTCTGTTTCTGTCAGTTTTTGCTTACATATAAATTTGGGCTCATTTAATAGGTTATACCAGCATACATATTCCTCATAAGTGATGATTTGTTCTCTTATTATTGTGTTATAGCTCTCTTGTCTCATAATGCATTTTGTATGGAGGTCTACTCTGTCTCATATTCCTGGCATCTTTCCAATGCTTATTCTTTCTGTGGTATATATTTTCCTAGACCAGCATGAAATTAATTTCTCAGTTTAAGATTCCTGTGTAATATAAGTAGTGTATAACTGGAAATTTGCATTCTACATATTCAGGGTAGGCCTGGAGTTTCCAAGTCCCATAGGTAAAATTTCCTGCTAACAAATGCTGAACAAACGACACCCCCCCTCAACATTTCCCTGGACAAATAAGTAGAATTTTTCTAGAACTCTTTTATAACAGCAGGAAGATTGTCATTTCTTGCTCACCAGCCCCCTGTTCTTGTATAAGAATCGCTGACCCTACATCCTAATCCCTAGGCACTAACTTTGGGACTTAAAACATCCTTAGGTTTTCTAAGTCAGCACATAATTACTCTCATATCTACTGCTTTGATTCATCTCTTTGTTTCTGGAGCCATGATTTTTTTCTTTCCATTTGAGCTTCACTATAAAAAAGAAAGATGGTTATATTTTAGCAGATATTTCTGAGTGTTTATATAGGAGTAAGAACAGGCTACATTTCATATGTATCTGCCTTTTTCCCCCTGAAAGTGTCTCTTTATATTCTCTATACTTTCCCCTTCCTTGAATAAGGGAGAAGAATGAAATGCCCTTCTCATCTTGAGATGGAAGTAAAGGAGAAGAGGAAAGGAGTGACCAATGTTGAATTAAAGCTTCCAAAAGATGGCTTAGGACACTGTTTGTCTTTAATTCACCTAGACGCTGGCCCATCTTTCCTCCCAGGCCCCTAGCCCCCCTGCACCCACTTCACCTGACTTCTCTCTCCCACAGCACCTTCCTGTGGGCTGAGAGTGGTCTCTCATGACTACTTCTTCCACCACAGATTACTCTCATGGCTTTGGAGGCCGTTATGGGATAGAGAAGGATAAACGGGACAAGGCAGCTCTGGGATATGACTACAAGGGAGAGACAGAGAAGCACGAGTCCCAGAGAGGTGAGTTGGGATTGGAGAGAGGGAGGTCACACGGTAGCCTACAGCCCCCTTCCTTCCTTGCTGGAAGCTGACACAAAGAACCCAGAATACAGAGGTGCAGAGGTGCAGTGGAGATGGTTGTATAAAGGGCAAGTGTATGTATATGGGATGGTTTGGGGGAAACTAAGAGGGTAGAGAGGAAAGCAGCAAGATTCGTGGCAGGACAGAAGAGGCCAAAGAGAAGGGGTCACTGAGCAAGGGATAAAGACAAACAGGCTGGGTGATGACAAGTGGGCGATTTGTCTTTGAGTCTCACAGGCCCCTGTGCCTCACAAAGACAGAGAGGTCTCTCTCCTCCCTGGGACACACAGGGGATGGCTGGAGGAACCTCCTTATGTTTTCCCCATTTCTTCCCTTATATTACTTCCTTTTCTGCCACTTCTCTCTTTTTATCTTTCCCTCTTCATATCTCTCTCCTGTCCATTTTCTTTTAACTGTTTTTCTCCCTCTCCTTTTCTGTCTCCTTCCATCCAGGCTTTTCTCTACCCTTGATTCTCACTCTTCCTTATCCATCTCTGTTTTCCATATTCCTGTCATCTGGGCTTTCTTCCCATCACTCCTCTCCCTATATGTTCCTAGCATGTTAACTCCTCTTATGACTCTCAGATCTCTCTGTCCTGCAGATTATGCCAAGGGCTTTGGTGGTCAGTATGGAATCCAGAAGGACCGAGTGGATAAGGTAAAGCACTAGAACACCAGAGTCTTCAGAAAAGTTTCCTAAACTGCACCTGAAGTGTATTGAGATAAGAAAAGTAAGAGTCCTGAGCTGTAATCCTACACTCCCCATTGACTGCTTTCAGCATCTAATGAGCAAGTCTTCTAAAGCCTGAGCTTTAAAGAAAGAGAATAGGGGAAGGGTGTCAGAGAGAGACAGAAACACAGATAAAAATCAGGGAAAGGTGAGGCTTGAAATTTCATTAATTGCTAGGCATTGCTTAATTCAATCTATAATCTATTTCTATTCCATTCACACCAGTTCCTCTTCTTGCATTGGCTGAGCCCTGCTGCATTCTAGGCAACTGGACTTAAGAGATGTGAAGTTCTAAGTATACTGAGCTTTCAAAAAGGGGAGCAGAGCCCACCAGTTTAGAACTTCCTTACCCCACTCTCTGCCACAGAACAATATAGTAATACCCTGTTTAACTATTGAGCATTAAATGGTTAGGGATACCTCCTATAGTGACCCCAATATCCAATACTGATTTGGGGTCATTACCATTCCCTTCTCCTCCCGACACTGTGCATATTGTTCTCCTCTCTACAGAGCGCCGTTGGCTTCAATGAAATGGAGGCCCCAACTACAGCTTACAAAAAGACGACACCCATAGAGGCTGGTGAGTCTTAACAATTCCTTTTATCTATGTTCCTCAATCACCTTTCCCTTCTCATTCTTTCTTATGCCTAGACTACCCCATCCATGCCTTTAACTACCTAAACTAGCTGAAGTAGACTTGATTCTGCCCTTATATTCCCAAATTCTCTCTCCTAGAAAAACTAGGTTAAATAGGTAGAGAGATAGAGTGACATTGGGAAGAAACTGTGAGCAGAGAACATAGGGAGGGAGAGTTGGGGAGGCATCTGGGAAGAATACAGAAGGATAAGAACTTGGGATGGGGAAGGAGAGGGTGGGTGGTGGTCAGAGGTCATACAGATTTAAGGAATGTGGATAGAGAAGGATGCTGGTTAGGAAAACAAAGCTTATAATTTAGAAAAAAAAAGAGTCTGAGATTGCATGGCTTGGCTATATGGAAATCTGGGCTGCAGGGCTACATTCTTTTCCTAAAACCCCCTTGTTCCTCCATCAGTGCCTCTTACCTTCCCTCCCATGAGTTCTCTCTCCATCTGTTCTCTGCCTGGATATTTAACCAATTCCTTTTCTTCCTTCAAGTGCCATCCCCACCACACCTGATCCAAGACAATCCTAATTCTTCTTGCCTGTGTCTGCAGCTTCTAGTGGTGCTCGTGGGTTGAAGGCAAAATTTGAGTCCATGGCTGAGGAGAAGAGGAAGCGGGAGGAAGAAGAAAAAGCACAGCAGATAGCCAGGCAGCAACAGGAGAGAAAGGCCCTGGTAAAGATGAGTCATGAGGCTAAGGAGCCAGTGGACACTGTGAGAGAGCCAGAGGTGGCAGCCCCATTGCCCAAGAAAATCTCTTCAGAGGTGAGTGTTTAGCTTTCTGGGGTTCACATCCCGGCTTCCTTGCTCAGATAGCCGAAAGAGTCCAAATCATTAGTAGAAAATAAGGCACAGGCCTCCCTGGTGTTGGGCAAAGTCTATCTCCATCTTCAGGAGGATTTCAGTCTGAGTGATTGGGCCTCATATATATTAAAATGTTAAAGGGAAAAAAACCCAAGATTTACATAGACCAAGATTTGCATATTTGGCCGTGCAGCCAGTCATTGCTACAGGAACAAGAGGATGGAGCTGTTACTTCAGGTTGGAACCCATCTAGAGGGATGATTGATTTGGATTGGCAGAGACAGGAAGGGAAGTATAAGAGAGAAGACAGAGGTTTGCATACTTATAAGAGAGATACTTTATTTTCCACAGGCCTGGCCTCCAGCAGGGAGCTGTCCATCATCAGAGTCTGGGCCTGTGAGAATCAGTAGGGAACACCCAGTACCTACCCTGCCCTTGAGGCAGAATCCCCCAGAGGTGAGTAGGGCCTCAAAGATCCTCTGCCCCTTCCCCATCTCCTCACGTCCTGGAAAGGTGGGCCATATGAAGTGACCAACCATCCTGGTTTGTCTGGTACTGTCCTGGTCTTAGCACTGAAAGTCTTGCATTCTGGGGGCCACCTAGTCCTGAGCAGATCAGGACAGTTAGTCATCCTAGCTGTGGTATTCTCAACAATGTGTTTTGCTTCACTTTTTTCCTGGTCATTCAAGGAATCAGACTTACTTTCCATTTCCCACTCTTTACACCTTCTACATTTTCCTCCTATCATCTCTTGGTAGGTATTTTGAGTGGGTAGGTATGGGATGAGGTTGAGGAATAAAGATGAATGAAAGCCTGTGTTCCCTAGGAGAGTCTGTTAGGTGGAGGTGAGGGTGGAGGGTAGAAGTGGTAGGATGGTGAAAGGTGGGGTCTTAGCAGTCCTCCAATGGGAAGTTTTGGAGAGGCAGTTCCTGGTGAGTGGAAGTTGTTCTGAGCCACGCTGTCCCTTCTCAGGATGAGGAGCCCCCGGCCCTGCCTCCCAGGACTCTGGAAGGCCTGCAGTTGGAGGAAGAGCCAGTGTATGAAGCAGAGCCTGAACCTGAGCCTGAGCCCAAGCCTGAGCCTGAGCCTGAGCCTGAGCCTGAGAATGACTATGAGGATATTGGAGACATGGACAGATATGAGCAGGATGGTGAACCAGATGGAGACTATGAGGATGTACTCGAACCCGAGAATCCCGCTTTTGCCTCCACTATGGCTGGTGAGTGGTGGGGGTGGGGGAAGCAGCTCCTGAATTGTATCCAGTCCAGGGGAGGGTAAAAGGAAGAGCATTTCCCCCCTTACCCAGAAGGACCTGTTTTCCTTCCATGTTGTTGAGACCATGTTTATATTTCTCTTTATGCAGAATCATCTGGCTACCCAGCTGGGGCTGGAGCAGGGATCTCAGCTGTAGCCCTGTATGATTACCAAGGAGGTAGGTTTGGAGTGGCCTGAGGGGTCTGGTGCCTGGAGGCCCTTACTACAAGAGAGGGATACGGATTCTGAGGGTCAGGGAAAGACCCAGGGTTGGCATCAAGAACAGTGGTGCCCTTCTTTCCCTGCAGTTTAAAGTGGGCACAGGAATGGAAGGATTATGGTCTGACCATCCTAATATCCCACCCATTTCCTCCCCAGAGGGAAGTGACGAGATTTCCTTTGATCCTGATGACATCATCACTGACATTGAGATGGTGGACGAGGGCTGGTGGCGGGGACGTTGCCATGGTCACTTTGGACTCTTTCCTGCAAATTATGTCAAGCTCCTCCAGTAACTGGCTCTCCCTGTCTCCTGCACTGTGACTTCCCATGTCCAAAGTGGTTCTGCATTCACCCCCACCCTCTCCCTACTGCAAGTGTCATGAGATTCTAGAGAAACTTTCCTCTCCCTCTCCAGTAGGAGTTAGGACAGAGACAGCATGAAGAAGGGGTCTTTTTCCCCTCAGTGTTCTTCCTACCCTAGATAAGCTCATGGACATTCATCTTGTGGTCCTGTTCCTTTCCCATGAATACTCCCTCAAATACCCCAAGTTCAGCCTTCCTCTGTTTGTGAGCTCTGAGCTTCCTGGTTTGCTTAACATGCAAAGGTATGTCTAGATAGTCTGGTTTGCCCAGCTATACTGTTTGTCTACTTTCCTTTTCTGCAGAGATGTTTTTTTTTTTTTTTATCTTCTCTCTGCTCAACCTTAAATCAGAAATAAAGTGGGACTGTGGTTCATTTATATGCTGAGGTAAATAATACTTTTTATGCAGCTCTCACTGGCCCTACTCTCATGGCTTCCGTTCTCCTTCCCTCTCTCAGGTGTATCTAGAAGACCCCCTCCTGCCATTGCCCATTGCCCTGCACCCTGTATATCAAGGGTTGAATCTTCTCCTTAGATTGACCTTAAACCCAATCCCAAACAGTTTGGCCTGGAAAATGGCAGGAAGATGACGAGCCAGAGGACCAGGAAGTGTCCACATTAAGGCAGTTCAACTTCCACTGGCTTTAGCAGTTCTTGAGAAGCCAACTACCTTCTTCCTGGGAGTAATGACTGCAATTCTTTTAGGACATTATTATCCTTTTTTTTTAAGTTTGTTTACTTATTTTGAGAGAGAGAGAGAGAGAGAGAGAGAGAGAGAGAGAGAGAGCATTGGATGGGCAGAGAGAAAGAGGGAGAGAGAGAAAATCCCAAGCAGGCTCCACACTGTCAGGGCAGAGCCCAATGCAGGGCTTGAATTCACAAACCATGAGATCATGACCTGAGCCAAAACCAAGAGTTGGACCCTTAACTGACTAAGCCACCCAGGCACCTAGGACATGATGTTTCTTGAGGAAGAAACACAAATTGGGAAATTGAAAGGAGGAAAAGGGAGATTTGGTCAACAAAAAAAGACTAAAGCTAAAAGAACACAGGCTCCAATGAGGTATTAAGAAGATTCAGAGTCAGAGACAGTGGCTTCTACTAGAGAAAGTCCAGGCTTCCTTGTAGTTGGGTGACTGAAATTGATGGCCATGTAAGAAGGTAGATAGGGGAAACTCATGAATGTCCTGTGTGGTCCAGGGCCAAGGCAGATTGGAAAAGAGGTGAGTACATTTAGACAGCTAGTGAGCAAAAAACAAATCACCAAGCAGATTATGGGGATGAGAAAGATTGAAGGGCCTGGGTATGGTGGGGTTTTTTGTTTGCTTTTGTTGTTTGTTTGTTTGTTTTTCCAGCCATTTTTTTCCTGAGCCATTGAGCTCATAAACGTCTAATAGAAGATCTTAGAAAAAAATCAAAATAAAAGTCAGGGATTTGGGGGCAAAGATGAAGAAAGCAGTGAGTTTAAGGAGGAGCTAAGATTATTTGCTATGGTCCATAATTATTCTAGGACTCCATAAAATTGGTGAGCTCCTCATGTGCCAAGAGCACTGCATCCCTCAGGCTCCTTCCTTGGTTCTCCTTTAAGACACATGGTACTTTGTTTTCACAATGACCTCTGTGCCAGTGAATCACAGATCTGTCTCTAGACCTTACTTACAAGACTCATTCAGCTTTCCAGAGTGCAAAACAGCTTTTATTGCCACTTCTGGAGACAGTGGGATTTCCAGCACAAAGAGGTAAGTCACCATAGATGTACACAATCTCATTCTTCACTTCAGTTTGACTTGATATCACATATAGATCAGACTTTCACCATGGGTTTCCTGTTCCATCTTCAAGTTACACCTTGCTTTTCATTTTTCCCTTCATTATAAGACAGAAATTTCTTTTCTACTTCACTTCTACAGACCTCACCCTCCATGTCTGCTGTTCTCTATTCCAGATTGATTTTCTCATCAAGGTATCTGTAAATAGACACCTCCCTGTCCAGACTCCTATTCCTATTCCTATTCCTTTTCACTCCCGTCTGCTGCTTCCTCATCTAAAGCAATGTCTAGCTGTCTTGCTTCTGTCAGATAATTCTGCTCATGCTACTCAACATAGCCTCATCTCATGAATCCAGTCATTTTTCTGTCCAATCCACGGCATCTCTAAAAGGCTTCCTTTTTGCTCCAACTGCCATCTGACCATAAAATTTGCTTGTTTGTGCAGACTGGTGGATACCTGTAGTACCCTGGTTTCCTCCAGCATATACAATTATATATCTTATGAAATGTGTTTGATGATGTTAATCAATTTAATTTTGCTCTGAAGGCAGCAACTTGGAAAATAAAGAGTAATTATAAGTGTTTAGCACACAGAGCCATATGGGCAGTCCTCTAGCAGCTCTCCTGGACCCTGGGCTGCCCAGGTATGAAGGAAAAGCCCTCTGCTCTCCTCCTTTTTCTATATTTTTCATTCATTTAATGGCAGCGCCTGATTTTTCTCTCTCTTGGTGAATAGCTCCCCTTTCTCTCTTTTTCTAGTAAAAGAAGAAACCCAGAATGGACTTTAGGAGCTTTCTTTCTTCATATGGGAGGGGACTAGATTCAAAACACATGGAGTTGAGACCTGGCGAACTCTTCCTTTTTTCTTACTTTGGTGCTCAGCTGTTTCCAGTTACTCATCTTCAGTGAATAAAATCATAGCTCATACTCTAGTTGTATTTTTAGAAAATGGTGCCTTATATACAAATGTGAAAGATAAACCAAGCAAAAAGGATTACGAAAACTAAACTTATGTTACCAAATAGTACCAGGTGGCACATTATAATGAAAAGATGAGCATGCTTCTACTCTAGGACTTGCTTTAATGTCTTCTGCCTCTTCTCACTGGTGTCATCTACTTCATCTATACAAGCTCTGGACCATGGTCAGAGAGAGACCCAGGCAATAACAAGTATTCAGATTGACTAGACTCTTTTTGTTGTCTGAATTCTTTGTTCTCTGCTTCCACATGATATATGTCCTTTTTTTTCTTTCTCATTTGTTTGAAGACTTCTGGGAAAATGGCACCGATTAAGGTGAGAGGGAAAGAAACAAGATAAATAGCTCAACACGTTGGTTTCTGCTACATCTGGAGAGAGCTGAGCTGAAAGGATATATTCTTTGCGCATGCCCTAAGGACATAAAGCCACATGGAACAATCAGCTCCATCTGGTTCCTAATTTAAAATCACATCTGTCTAAGACTTATCTAGTAAATAAAGAAGAGCTACATAAAATCATAACCATTGTAGATACTTATGTAAGATTTTGCTGTACTAAAAAGCTTATCCTAAGTTATTGCCACTGGTATGACATTGTTTAGGGTAGTTTTCAACCCAGAAGGATTTCAACCCAGAGGGATTTCAATCCAGAGGATATTTAGCAATGTCGGGGGACATTTTTTGTTGTTACAGCTGTGGGAGTGGGGAACTACTGGTATCTAGTGCATAGAGGCCAAGGCTGCTGCTAAATATATAACACACAGGATAGTCCCTTACGGCAAAGAATTGGTCAGTTCAAAATGTCAGTAGTTCTGAGCACCCTGCTTTAGGTGATGGGAGTTTCCATTGTGTATTTTTATTTTAATTCTTTTTTTTTAACATTTATTTATTTTTGAGAGATAGAGAGAGATAGATCATGATCAGGGGAGGGGCAAGAGAGAGGGATACACAGAATCCGAAGCAGGCTCCAGGCTCTGAGCTATCAGCACAGAGTCTGACACGGGGTTCGAACCCATGAACTGTAGGATCATGACCTGAGCCGAAGTCAGACACTCAACCGACTGAGCCACCCAGGTGCCCCTATTTTTATTTTACTTCTATTTTCATGAGTATTTACGGTTTGTTGCCAAAACCCAACAGTATCACCAATTTCTGACAGATTGAAGTCATGAACAGCAATAGGTAGGAGAAATTATAGAGAACCACTATGTTCAGGTGTGTTCCTTCCTATGATTCTCCACAGGGTACTCAAGTGGCATCTAACAACTGTGGTGGGCCTTGTCCGGACTTTTCCAAATGTATGGGTTTCTCTGGACTACCTTGTAGATTCTGGCATGACACTGAAGCTGGTGTTAGTACCTTTCTTGAGTCATCTCAGTTAGCCCAGGCTGGTGCTGGACTATGCTTCTGCTCTCCCTAATCCAGACTTAGAATGTAATTTTAAGAAGAAAAGAATCTTGACTCTTAAGTCATTTTTTTGACATGTTTAAAAGTAGGCTTCTGGCTTTTGGTGCTAATTTTCTCCATTGATAGAATGTGCCTTTCGGACTTTTCCTTATTTTGCAAGGCTGTCTTTCGGTATCTTGCCAAGATTCTCCACAACAAACTCTGTGGCTTCATTTCTGCCTCTCATTCTTTGGCCTGTGGTGTTCTCAAGGCTGCTGTGCTCAGTCAAGGTCTCCATTTTATTGGGCTGTGCTTGGACTCCCTGGGGTTGCAGATAGTGGAGTGACTAAAAGAAGACCTGGACTAAACTGTCAAGAAAACCCCAGCTCCAGAACTGTCAAACCATGTGCCCTTCACGCGGGGTGCCCTAAGACACACCTCAGATCCAATCTTGCATTGCCTGTCTCATAAATTTGAAAGTGCTCATCAATTAAAACATTCTCCACAAAAGCATAGGCCTGTACTGGTTATGGAATTTCACTGTGCTCTCATCTCCCAAGACTTAGGCTCATCTTTCAAATGGCCTCAAGTTACCTATTTTTCTCCACAGATTGATTTGTTTTAGAAAAAAAGCGGGGAGCGGGGAGAAGGAAAAAAGTTATCAGTATAGTACTTACAGCAAGTGTACAAGCCATAGCTTAGGAAATTCTTTGACCCTGTGCAACTGCTCAGGTTTAGGCCAGTGCATGCTCCATACACCTAGAAAAGCACATTTACAGTTTATGGAAGAAAGTCCTCAAAACCACACACGCTCCTACTTTCAGTAACTCAGAGGGTGAATCCAAGAATGGCAGCATCTGAATCTTTAGCAGATGTGTCTTCCTCGTGGTCTGGCTCTAAAGGTGGTGACTAAGCTCTCTCGGGTCTGCTCCTGGAGTTGACGCATGCTGGTCAGAAGAATTGGGTCAGTCTTATGCTCTACAATGTTGAAAGGACAGGCCTTCAGGTGTTCAGACATGGACGCAACTTCATTAAACTCCCAGCTCTTGACTCTGGAGAAGAGGCTGCTGAATTGCCAGATCTGTTAGGAAACATATGAGTTCAAAAATGAACATTGGGGAAATACGCTCAGGCTGGCTTTACTTGAAGAGTATAAGAAAATACCTTTCCGTCCTTCATGTTCTTAGCTTCCAGAGAGTATTTTAGTGGCTGCCACAGACATTTTTTGGTTCCTTCCCCAGCATCCAATTCCTAACCCATCCTTCCAATTGATAATCTTCCCAGCCAGCCATGTAATTGTATGGAAATGACTATAGCAATCTGCATATTGACATCCACCCACCACCCTCCCACCAGCAACAGTGATTAGTTCTGGAATAGACACATGGTTCAAATCAGGACGATTAGTGTCAATGAGACACTACCCTAGAACTTTTGCTTGAGATATCAAGAAGCAGATTTTCTTTTTCCTTCTGTTCTTGAACTGGGAAACTGCTATCTTAGGAGCTTCTGGCAGCCAAAAGGGACCACCAAGGGACAACTGTGTCTTAGAATGGAGCCACTAGTGAGGAAGTAAAGATAAGATACAGAAAGAAAAAAGTCATTTTGGGGCATTTTTGAACTGCTAGATCAAATCTTACCTGAAGCCCTTACCTGTGGATTTCTTTAGTTATGTGCGCCCAAATTCCCTTTATTGTTTATGCCATTTTAAGTTGGTATTGTTTAAAACTAAAAGTATCCCAACCAATAAGAGTCACATTAGAAAAGAAACCTCAGGAGAAATCCAGGTATCTGTTACACAAACCCCCTTTTGGCTCTTCCACCTAGGATGTGATGGCAAAGTTACTAGTTTTAAAATCTTGTAAGGGTGCCTGGGTGGCTCAGTCTGTTAAGCATCCGACTTTGGCTCAGGTCATGATCTCATAGTTTGTAGGTTCAAGTCTCATATTGGACTCTGTGCTGACAGCTTAGAGCCTGGAGCCTGCTTCAGATTCTGTGTCTCCCTCTCCCTCTGCCCCTCCCCTTCTCTCTCTCAAAAAATGAATAAACATTAAAAAATTTAAAATCTGACTATGAGGGTAGGCATAACTTGATACTCTTTCAAGCTGATACTTCACCCTCAGTTTCTTTTCATTGTTCCTATGTCAGAAAAGTATTTTCTGGGATCTTAGAACTATTTCCCTTTTTACTCAAAAAAAAAAAAAAGCCATTTTAATATGAGCATCCTTTAGCTCCAATTAAATTCTCTTTTTTCCTTTCTAAAAGGAAATTAGTTTGTCCCAAATAATTTTCAAGAGTGGTCAGCAATCATTGAATTGGGGACAAACATGAGCCAAAAACTAATGGAATTTCTAGTATGTAAATTAAATTGTTTGCATCTGATTTTATAGAGAAAGATATTAGACAGTTCTAGACTATATAGTTTCTGAGGGCAGGATCTCAGTGTCATTCATGTTTATCCCTAACAGGTGGATGGGTGGAAGTCAGTGTTTATTTAACACATGGAATTATTTTTTTAAGAGAACCGCTCAAGGAATAAATAATGGAAAACATACAAGATGCTTTAAACAACTCTAACTCCCCAGTGCCAGTTTGCACACACCCACATTTTGGGAAGAAATTCAACAATGAGATTATGGAATTATTGGGCTAAATGGACACCATTAATTTGTGGTTCATATTACCAAATATTTATCATGGGAAAGGATGCTAAGGACATCTCGGATATGATGAATTAGGAGTTTCACTTCTGTATGTTATAAACTGAAAGAAGTTATGATGCAGTTCAGCAAGCAAAACGTGGCTGGGAAAAAGGAATAAGATTTTTCCAAAGAAAAAGATTCTTTGATTTACAGGAGTTTTTTTTAGAAAGTAAATAGATATTTGAAACAGGAGAGATCAGTGGACCACATTATTTTAGAATTTCAAAATGCCATTAACAAAGGCAAAAACTCCTTTTTAAAAAATTACTTGATATGAGACTGAGGAGAATTTGTTGGCATACTGTACTGGAGTCCAAGCGGGGAACTGATGGCACAGTTAAATTGGATAATTTGAAGAGAATTAAAAAAAAAAAGATATACAAATGTATGGGCAGGGTATAGGAAAGCCACAGGATATAGTGCAGTAACCAGGCCAGTAACAATCTAGAACATTAATATCCTAGGCTTGAAAAGGAAGAACAGAGGTCATCAGATCCCAGAATGAGTAACTGTGTGGAGAAAGCCACCTGAAACAGTCACCTTCAATGGAGGGACGTGGCCAGTGCTAAGTGTCATAGAGGGGGAGGATGCGTGCAGGGAGGAAGCCAGAAGAATAGATACATCAACTCAGTCTTCCTCCCTCCCATTTCCTGCTGATACACTCCCATTTGATTAGCCCAATGGGAAGCTGGGGGGGAAGGCTGCTGATTGAGGCAGTCTGTAGAGATCAGCCTCCTGGGAGAACTGATCACAGTGGACAGTGTTGGAGAATGAATCATGTGAGCAAGCAGAAGATATCCAGGACACGTACACAGAGATAAACAGGTACTACATTTGTATTGTCATTTATATGTCTATAGGTCTATCTTCCCTGGACTGACCTCCTTGGGTTTAGAAATTAGTAACCTAGTACATTGCCAGTGTCTAGTACAGTGCTTGACACATAGAAAACTCTTATTAAATAGTTGTTGAATGAATGAATAAATGAGTAAGAGTTTACTTGCCTCTCTGTGGACTTTCCAGGAGGTGCCTCCATGAGAATATCTCTTCTTCTTCCACTGTAGGAGGACCATCCCTCTCTCTTGTAACAAAGTAGCACAGATATTTCTCATCAGCACAGACACCTGGGAAAGTTGGGACAGGCTGATGCTGTCTAAGAACCCAGCAATGTATTGCAAAACCTCCAGAGGCAGGCTAGTGAGAGATTTCTGACTTTTTGCTCCACAGCCTGAGAGATGGTTGTTCTTCTTTCTCTCACTCAGCTCTGAAGCAACCTCTGGCTTGATGGCAAAGGTCTTGAGCTCCTGACTATAAATCACTTTTGCCTTTTGTCCTGGAGGACGGAAATGGTTTTGAATAAAAGTACATCCCAAGTAGGCAAGAGGGCATCGATGCTGGAACCAGCCATTGAGACATGACTGAATGTCTGTGTGGACATTCTTGAAATGTAGGGGGAATTCATCCCTCCTGAAGAATTTGTTGCAAGTGAAAGTAAAGGCAGAGCTGCTCTTGTTATGTCTCCTGGTCACGCACTCACTGTGGAGTTCCACATGGAGTCCCCCTGGGTTGGCAGTGGTTAGGAGGTCAGCCAGCACAGTCCCAGAAGAAAACTGTTCTGGCTCAAAATTATATGTCTGTGTAGCAAAATCCATGAACAGACCATCAATGCTCCTGGATTCGGAAATGACATGCCCTTTAAGCTCTCTTTCTAAAGCACACAGGAGGGTGGTCTTGATGAGATCTGATTTGGGCAGGTCCTCCACAGTGACCCCTAAATCTGAGGTATCTACTGCCTTGTGTTCACTTGGCTTACAACTCAGCATGGCATCTCCAACGCGAGCCCGCTTCCCACAGTAGCTCACGGGAACTTTGAAGGTATAAACAGTCTTTACTTCCTGAGCCTCAAGTTTGCCATAAACAAAGTCTCTCTCCTTAGGCGTACAAGCAGGCATCTGACCAAAATGAATAAGCATCCTTCCATTGTGCACCAGATACATATTATAGTCCTTTGCATCCACAGCTGTTTTCAGTCTTTCCAGAACACCATCCTGCCAAGGGGCGAGGCCTGTCTTTTCCACTGCTGCATTAATGTCCTGCTGCTTCTGTTTTTCCTGTGGTTCTTTCTCTTGGAGAGCATCCTCCCCTATCACGTTATTGCCATTGGAAACCTGTTCTTTTCCTGGGCTGTTCCTGCTATTGCTGTCACAGCTCACTGATGTACTTGTTAAAGCAGAGGCTGCATGCTCTTTGCTGAATATATTTTCCCACTTGCCAAACTTCGCCAGGTCCATCCCTTCTTTGGTTTTGGCTAAAGCCTCTCGCTCTTCTTGACTTAGCTCTATCATTTCTCCATTAGTTGCTGGCAGAGATCCATGTGGTACCAACCCAGCATCTACTCCACCCACTGCTCCTCCCATTTCCTCCCAAGTGGCTTCACCATTTGTGGTAGGTTCCTCCTCAGTGGGCTCTCTAGTTTCTGGGAAAAGTTCTACCATTTTCAGAGATCTAAAAAGGACCTTCTGGTCCTGGAGGGCCAGGGCTGTGTCCAAACATTCCTCACTGGGGGTCTCTTTCATGATGTTCTCATGAAGGATTGTTTCAGAGTCCACATTTGGCCAGCGATTCCACTCCATGGAGCAGCAGACCACACTGGCAGGGCACACTTGCAAGTGCTTGGCCAGCTTGTGGCGGGACATGGAAAGGGGGCAACCATATTCAGAGTTGAGGCATGGAACCTGCTCTAGAGGGCAGAGGAGCTCATGCTCTGCCTCTTTGCACATGTGGAAGGTAGCACCACAGGACAGGTGGCAGTTTATCACCAGACAGGAGACATCAGGCTCCACAGGAATGTGGCAGTGACGGTCGAAGCATTTCTCACAATGCCTGTGCTGCCCAGATGAAGGCCTGCGTGCCCTACCCTGGAGACACCAAAGCCAGAGGAAAGAGAAAACAAATGGGAAAGAAAAGCTCTATGAACGTCTGTGACTGTGTTTTAATTGGCTTCTTTTCTGTTTAATACATACTTATTATAGGAACCTTGGACAATCTACAAAATCATAGAGAAGAAAACAAAAATCACTAATAATCTCACAACCCAAAAATAACAACTACCAACTCTCTTTTCTTCATTTTCCAATAGTTTATTCTATTTATATAGTAGATGTGTTTAGAATAGAAAAAGAAAGGGGAGCCTGGGTGGCTCAGTCCGTTAAGTGTCCAACTTCAGCTCAGGTCATAATCTCACAGTTTGTGGGTATGGGACCTGAATTGAGCTGTGTGCTGACAGCTTGGAGCCTAGAGCCTATTTTGGATTCTGTGTCTCCCTCTTTCTGCCTCTCCTTGACTCTTACTTGTCTCTCTCTCAAAAAAATCAACATTAAAATTTTTTTTTAAAGAATAGAGAAGGAAAAAGCTGAATGTAATGCACTACAATGTTGATAATTGTTTTTGAGTTGTGGATTATGGGTAATTATATTATCTTGTTAATACTATGAATACAATTCTTCATCCTGTTTTTAACTTACTATTACAATATAAGACTAGGCTGTTTTATTAATGATTCTTTGAAAACTGTCTTCATCATGGCAGTGTAATAGTCCAGAGTGGTGTGCTGTTATTTATTTAACCAACTAGCTACCTACTGCTGGGAGGACAAGGGCTATGTCTAGTTTTGTTCACATCTGTATCTCCAGAACCTGGACCATTGTAAGTAATCAATTTGCTGAATGAAGGAATTGTCAGTCACTTAGTTTATTGCTGGATGTTTGGGTTTTTCATTTTTAAAGTTTTAGTGAAAGTATATTCTCACAAATATTTCTCAGCTGACTGCATTTCCCCTACTTCATGCCAGTTTCTTCTAGGTTCTGCTGTAGCATCTCTGGTTTGGCCAAATGTCAATAAATGTCATCAAGTGCTTGGGCTACAGGTTAATGAAGCCAGATCTGGACCCCTGAACGACGAAAATTCAGTAATCACCTGGGTACTCACCATAGCTTCTTAATTCTTCTTACTTTATAAATCTAGGGGGGAAACATGAAAATATGAATATGAATGATTAGTAAGAAAAGTATTTTGGTTATGTATATTAACAAGAGGCAAAGAGACTTCACATACTCTAATTCCTTTAATCACCCTGGAAGTACATGTCACTGCCCCCATTTTATAGCCCAGGAAATGGAAGCTGGAGAAATTAAATAACTTGTCCAAGGTTATACAGCTGATAAGTGATGGAATCCTGGGCCAAGCTAGCCCATGCTCTTTTCACTGACACACACAGCCCTCTGGTGGGGTGGGCATCTTACCTTTTGGTTCCTGTAACTTTTTTCTCCACTGCCTACCAACACTTGTTCTGACATTCCACCCAGCCATGCCTCCCTTCACTACCACACATACACATCTGGCCCAAGTTAACCTTGTAGCTTTCTCTCCCATTAGAGCTTCACGCCCACAGACAAGTCAGCCTGATATCCAGCTTGGTCTACGGCAGAGTGTAAGTGTCTGTGATGTATCCATCATCTGTCCTTCACCCTGCTGAATTCATCTGTGCTGTGGCTAGAGCAGGGGTCAGATCCCAAGGCCCCAGAAGCAGGCAGAATGGGGACTCTGGCAAGCAGAAGGGAAGATGCCCTGCCTTCAGGAGAATGTAGCTCATTGGCTCTGGTCAGTTGGTCCCATGTGGGAATATGTTGCCAAATCATCTGATTTTTCCAGAGAAACTGGGGATGCAGACTTTTGTGAGTGGCAGTAAAGTATAGTAGTTAGGAAGCCATCTACGTAAGATTCAACCTGCACTACAAGTTCATAGTTGTGAAACTTTTAGAAAGTTACTTAATCTCTTTGTTCATCGTTTTCCCCATCTGTAAAGGGAGAATAAGAATAGTGCCTATCTCATAGTGCTCTTGTGGGGAGTAAATGAATTAAAAATCTGAAACTCTTTGAATAGTACTTGTCTTATAGGAGATGATCTATACATGTTCACTATTATAAAATAAGTGTTTTATTTTTATTTTATTTTTTTTACAACTTTTAAAGTAGGCTTCACACCCAATGTGGGGCTTGAACTCAAGATATCAAGGGTTGCATGCTCTGCTAATTGAGCCAGCCAGGTGCCCCCAACATAAGTGCTTTATATTTCATTACACTGCAAAACATTTTGCTACATAATATATCATGATAAAAATTCTTGGAATGTTAAGGTTGGCAACTAACTTAATTAAAACAAACACAACCTCTATTTGGGCCAAGAAAAACATGTATGCAAACTACACAGAATCTGTAGGTCACCACTTTGCAGCACCTGGTCTACAGAGTTTGCAGCACAATGTCAGCACTATGTTAGTCTCAGATGGAGTGGGGTGGGGTGGGGTGGGGTGGAGTTAGCACCCAAAAGTCACAAAATACAGTATTTTGAAATTTTATTTTACTTTAGGTTTTGCCAATTCATTGTGGGTGAATTTTCCTATAACTTAAAAAATTTTCAAATATGCAGGAAAGGTGAAAGAACATATACAATGAACACCCAAATATACTCTATCTAGATTTTAAAGGTAACATTTTGCCATTTTTGCTTTCTCTCTTTGCCTCTACACACACACACACACACACACACACACACACACACACACACATTTTTTACCAAACCACTTGAAAATAAGTTGTTGATATCATGACACCTCATCATCCCTCAGTACTTCAGCACATATTTTCCAACACTAAAGAAATTTAACTTTGTAATTGGAATAACATTATCTCACCTAAGAAAACTAAAAAATATTTTCAAAATCATGTAATATGCTGTCTGTATTCAAATTTATCCAATTATCCTAAAAAATGTCTCCAATATTTTTTTCTTAATTTAACTTTGGAACCAGGGTCCCTTTAAGGTAAATTTATTACATTTGGTTGGTAAGTCTTTTTAGCCTCTTTTAATTTGGAAAAGTCCCCTCAACTTTCTTTTCCAGAAGAGACAGCCTTAAATCTCAAGGAAATTATATTCAAATTTGTTCATGTATTCATTTGTTCACCCAACCCTTCAACAAACATTTGTTGATTACCTACAATGTGTCATTAAGGGAGCGTAAGTATCACACTGGTTGTTTAAGTAGTTCTTCAGCATTATTGCTAAGAAGAATCAGTTCTGATGTTTGTTAAATCGATTAATCTTCACTGTTCACAATGGCAGCCATCAGCCACATGTAGCTGTTTAAATTTAAATTAATCAAAGGGAAAGAAATTAATGATTCAATTTTTTGGTCATACTAGCTACACTTAAAGTGTTCAATAGTCACATGTGGTTAGTAGCTACTCTATTGGACAACACAAAACAGAACATTTCCATCTGCATAGAAAGTTCTTTTGGACTGCACTGCTATGCTGGCTGCACCTCAGACTTAAGTGAGGGCTGTATCTGAAATTCACATCCTTAACACATTACCCATCTGATTCTTATGCACTAGGCCTTCTGAGGGATCATGAAAGAGGGATCATGGCAGATAGCTCTGTATCCCTAATACCCTGAATCGGGAGGCAGGTGAGAAGCCCCAAGCAAGAACATCAAGCAGAGTCAGGGCCCAGGAAAAGATAAACCAAGGTGTTAAAGCCAGAGAGGGAATTGAGCAGAGTGAAGGGCTGTGAGGGCTGGACTGAGGTGGAGAAGGATAGGATTGGGCAAGAGGACATCTTTCGGATGCAAGAGTCCAGCTATTGGAGCATTTACCATATAATTTAACATTCAGTTAGACTCCTGCTATATTCTAGATTGATCATTCCTGGGGGGAGGTGGGCGGCTGGGGGAAGTCCACCATGGACTTATTGTGGAAATTTGTAAATGTGAGGCTAAAGCATCTGGAAATATTTGGTTGCTCAATAAGGGGGGCGATTTAACACTGTGACTGGGTGTTAACCAGCAGTGGAGGGACAGTGTGGAGGGACTTGGAGTAAGAAACTGCATCATGGAGGGCAATAAAGCTGTAGGGCAGGACTGATGGTGTGGAACTCGATAAGATGAGGCAGACAGTAGGCATTGCAAGGGAATCACGGCACTTTGTTTTCTGCCTGGAGATGGGGAAAGAGGAGGAATCAAAGTTGATGCCAAGATTTTGAACCAGGAAGAGAGAATATTGGGTGTAATTATGAGAAAAACAGAAGTCTGAAGAGGGAATTGTTTTGGGGGAAAGATGATCCTGGCAAGTTTAATACAAGTTTTTAAGGTGATGACAGATCATGAGGATGGGAAGATAAGGGTAGAGTGGAGAGATGCAGATTTGAGAACTGTTCACTTAGAAGTGAGAGAGGAAGCCATAATGGGAAAGAGAAGAGCATAGAATAGGTATCTGAGCTGTGAAGTACAGAGCTGAGTATGACTACTTTCATGACAGAGGGGAGAAGTAGAGCCAGAGAAGGAAAACCAGAGAGCTAAGAGTCAGAACTATGTGGCCCCATGTAAAGGAAATGGTGTGTTATAGCCTCGAGTGCTGCCTCAAGATTAAGAACAATGATAACAATGCTACTGCTCATGGCAGATCCCCAGAGAGCTCTTGCCAGAGCAAATGTGGCATTTCAGCTGTGTGATGGGACCCTTGCCACGCAAAATGTAGTGTTTGCTTGGAGGGGAGGGGAAGCCATTAAATACACATTCCAATGTTGGCAGGGCCTGTGGCCTGGCTGGTAGAGTGTGATCATCTGCTTTCTATTCATAAAAGACACTCATGAATAAAGATGCAGTCTGGATGATTCAGAGTCCCCTACTGGTTTTTCCATGGGAAAGAAGAAGCAGATCATAAATGGAATAAGGCTAAGTGAAAGAAGCTACCAGCAGCAGGACTGTCCAACCACGTATTTGCCACCTTGGTTCTGTCACAAAGTTGAGATAAATTTCTATGAAGGGACAAACAGGCCTACCTAGTTTTGTGTGCTCTGTGTGTGTAGTGACAACTCAGCCCCAGCAGCAGGGATATGTTTGTCTGGAGGGAGAGTGGTGATGAACTCTAAGCCTAATCATTTCTTATCCTTCAGCATTATAAAGTATAGTTTCTTTGGAATAGTGCTATTGAAACTGGAAACATTTGTGGTAGAGCCCTATTGCTCTGTCTTTGAAGTTACTTGAAAATGACCCTTTAAGAGAAAAAAAAAAAAACCCAATGCACACAGGAATAAAGATGCTGTTTCTTTTGTTTGTTTTGTTTTTAATGATGCTATTTAAAGATCTTCTGCCAGGCTCTGGAGCTACACCAAATAAGTGACTTTGAGAGAGGACACGTACTGAGCAGAAAGACACAGTAAGTGGAGACCACTCTTGGAGAAATTTGACAGTGGAGGGGAGAAGAAAGATAAATATAGCTGAAGGGTATAAAAAATCATATCCGAACCTTTTGATGTATATCTAGGGGAAATTGTTCCCACTGAGATAAAGGACAATTCAAAATTCTTGATTGTCTAATTATTGCTGGGTAAGCATTATGACCAATCATCCTGGTTTGCTGGGACTCTCTTCGTTTTAGCTCTGAATGTTCCCGATCCCAGAAAGCCTCTTAGTGCCAGACAAACTTGAATACTTGACTGATCAACTTAGGTTGTAGCCAGTTGATCTTGCCCTAAATTGATCAACTTATATGTAGCATTGGTTATCTTGTGACATACGATGATGTGGTCCTCTAATCTCTGTTCCAGTGCAGTGACTGGATCCTTATCCTCCATGGTGTTTGTCTGACTTTCCTAAACTGAGTAGCTTTTCTGCATTTTGTATGTCAGGGAGAAAGGAAAATAAGATTTTAGGGCCTACCATGTGCTTTAAGTAACACCTTATTTAATCCTCACAAAAGCTATGTGATGTGGGTATTACCCTTTACACTTTACAGTGGAACACAAAGAGGCCTAGGTTTGTCTGGCTTCAAACTCTGTACTCTTTGCTACATCACACTGTGTCCCACAGAAACCCACAGAGACATGTGGTCTATCCCCGTGATTTGGGAAGAAAGCAAGCCCTTGACTAGAGCCCAACAGGGGAAGAGCCTCCCTTCCTCCATTTGGGGCACAGAAAGTGTCTACATATATAATCTTTCCAGACTATAGAGAAACTGGATGTTCTTTATTGATAGGAAGTTCATAAGAAGTACCTTCATCCTCTGATGACTTTTTTTTTTTTTTGTCTTTGTCTGGACCATATTCCATACTGTGCCCATCTGAATAGAGGAAATACAAAAAGTATCCAGGTCCCATGGCTTTGCATTTGAGGTGGTACAAATATGAAAGTAAAGTTTTTAGGTTAGAATCTGTAGTATAATATAGATTCTGAGATTTAAACTCAAAACCTACTAAATTAAAGAACATACGTCATAGAAACTCTTCACGGTTGAAAAATTTGACAAAATTCAATGACAAAAACGATTTTTATCCAGGTGCCATTTCCTCCTTCAGTTTCTATGCTCTTATGTTCACCTTTACATTATTACCTCCTGGGGTGCCTGGGTGGCTCAGTCAGTTAAGCATCTGACTCTTGATTTGGGCTCAGGTCATGACCTACATACAGTGAGTTTGAGCCCTGTGTCAGGCTTTGCGCTGACGGTGCAGAGACTGCGTGGGATTCTCTTTCCATCTCTGTCTCTCTCTCAAAACAAATAAACAAACTTAAATAAATAATTCTTACTTCCTGTCTGAAAAGGCAATACATTCTCTCCTCTTAAAAATGACCTTCAGTGAAGTCTATGGTCAAAACAGTCTCTGAAACACTCTCCTCAAATGTTTTAAAGTTGCCCTAGATAGAGGAGATAGCAGTCAAAATAATATAATTTAGACTTAAATTGTTTAAAAAGTCTACACAGTACTAGATTTTACTGGTTTTACCGGATGCAATTTAATTGGAATGTGAGTAGATGGAAGAACCAGGTACATGAGTCTAAGTGCTAGATATTTCTTTACAAAAAATAGGGGATAAGTTAGAACCTGCCAGGGGAGAAACATTTGATGCAGGTTGTGGTGCTGTGTGGACCACTCAGAGAGGAGTAAATTAATAGAAAAGGTGAGTCAGCTAGGGCAGTGGCCCTTAAAATGACCTGCATACTGACCCACAGTATCAGTATTACCTAGCAACTGGTTAAAAATGTAAATTTTTGGACCCTACCAAATCAGACCTACAGAATCAGAACTATTGCATCCAGCTGATTCTGTTGTAAGCTCAAGTTTAAGAACCACTGAGCTAGAAGCTGGTTGATTTTGTGCTTTCAATCACAAAGGAACTACTGCCCAGTTAGGTAGGAAGCCCTTGGGAAGAGATCTGAAAGGGCAGTGGACAGTTCTGTCCAATTCTTCCCATCTCCACCACCACTGCCTAGATCCAAGCACCATCGTGGTCATCCAGTCTGGTGCAAAAGCCTATAGTCAGCTCGACCCTTCCCATCTTGTGTTCTGTAATCTATATTCATCAGCAGAAAGAGTGATTTCAATAACTTTTAACACTAGGTCATTATTCCCACTTAGAATCTCCAGTGGATTCCCATCACAAGGAGTAAACTCAGACAACTTTATCTTGGCCCACGAAGTCCTACATCAGTGTGCCCTGCTGACCTCCTTTACCTCACCTCTCCCTTGACCACTGAGGTCTAGTCTTTTTTTTTAATTTTTAATTTTTTCCCATTTTGTTTATTTTTGAGAGACAGAGCATGAACAGGG
Organism: Suricata suricatta; assembly: GCF_006229205.1. Taxonomy (NCBI): domain Eukaryota; kingdom Metazoa; phylum Chordata; class Mammalia; order Carnivora; family Herpestidae; genus Suricata; species Suricata suricatta. Next base: position 6,296 of record NW_021872658.1, on the reverse strand, counting down.
GAGAGGCAGAGAGTGAAAGAGACACAGAATCTGAAGCAGGCTTCAGGCTCTGAGCTAGCAGTCAGCACAGAGACCAATGCAGGGCTTGAACCCACGAACCATGAGATCATGACCTGAGCCAAAGTTGAACGCTCAACCAACTGAGCAACCCAGGTGCCCCTCACTTAGGTCTAGTCTTGTCACTTAGTCCAGTATAGGGACTTTGTGTTGTTTTTTTCTACCAAAATTCTCCCTTTGCTCTTTGTGTTATAGGCTCCTTTTTGCTGTTTAGATTTCAGCTTATATGTTACCTCTTGTGAAGGCCTTACCTGATACCCTGAATTTAAAGTAAATTCTAAACACTGTTATGTGTTAGCTAAGTAATTTTTGGGAAGTTAATTTCCCTAAAGCTAATTTACTCATTGATAAAATTGAATTCATAATAACCCAGAGGATTATGACAAATGAGATAAAGTAGAGAAAGTGTCACTCAATTGTTAGTCCTTCCCTTATGAGGAAGGTCATTTCCATGGTCACTTCTGCACCCAAGTCTTTATGTCTTCCCGTTGCATCACTCCTGCCACTCTTGGCTGGCCTTTCAGTGTTCAGTTCTCCATCAGGCCAATGTAGCTTATGTTCCACTGCCTGCTAAATCATCCTCAAACTGCATTTAAGAAAAAAGTCTTACCTTAGTCCCATAGGAATGTGAGTCCCACTAAAATCCCCCAACTATGGTACCTTGTATTCACCACATTCATTCCTGAAGCTCTTAGGAATTCAAACAGTACTGCATCCAGGCCAGAAGACCTTTCAGATGTCACAAAGGCAGATTGAGGCATCTTTGTTTCCTAGGCCTAAGTTTGTCATTTTTATTTGTACCTACATACATTATTCTATTCATTAAGCAAAAAGGGAAGGTGTCAGCTAAAGTTGGCTTCTCTCTTGCCATGGGCTGCAGGGTCAGTACCCACTAAGGGAAGTTGCTGTGACAGGGAGCTCAGGGATGAAGGCCATCAATGAAACAGAAGTTATCTGGCTGGAAGAGTGTGTTTGGGTGGGAAAGGGGCTCGGACTGGAATCCCAAAGGAGAACACAATGCCCCTCAAGGAATGTAGACAAGAATTTCTGAGATACTGAGAGAGTGAGTATTGCCAATGTGTTCCTGGAACTACATGTTTATTCAATAGGACTGAATTGAATGAAATCAAATACAACCCTAAAGAAAACAGCATTTTGAAAGAGCTGTGTGAGAGCAATTTGAAACAGATTTAGGGGAAAGTTGTAATGATGTCAGATGTATGCTAATTTGGGACTTTTTTTTTTTAAGAAAAAGAAATGTTTTCAATGTGACTAGGTGAATGTAGCCTTAACTGAATGGAAAAGACTTCTGCTGGCTTGAGTTAAAATAGACGCCTGAAAAACGAATAATCCAGTGAAGAAATGGGCAGAAGACCTGAACAGACACTTCTCCAAAGAGGACATCCAGATGGCCAATAGGCACATGAAACAATGCTCAGTGTCACTCACCATCAGGGAAATACAAATCAAAACCACACTGAGATACTACCTCACACCAGTCAGAGTGGCTAAAATGAAGAAAGCAAGAGACTATAGATGTTGAAGAGGGTGTGGAGAGACGGGCACCCTCCTACACTGTTGGTGGGATGTAAACTGGTGCAGCCGCTCTGGAAAACAGTGTGGCGGTTCCTCAAAAAACTATCAGTAGAACTCCCCTATGACCCAGCAATAGCCCTGCTAGGGATTTACCCAAGGGATACACAAGTGCTGATGCCTAGGGGCACATGTACTCCAATGTTCATAGCAGCACTGTCAACAATAGCCAAAACATGGAAAGAGCCTAAATGTCCATCATCAGATGAATGGACCAAGAAGATGTGGTATATATACACAATGGAACACTACATGGCAATGAGAAAGAATGAAATATGGCCATTTGTAGCAAAGTGGATGGACCTTGAGGGTGTCATGCTAAGCAAAATAAGTCAGGCAGAGAAGAACAGATACCATATGTTTGCACTCATAGGTCTAACAGGAGAAACCTAACAGAGGACCATAGGGAGGGGAAGAGGGAAAGAGAGTTGGGGAGAGAGAGGGACACAAATCATGAGAGACTATTGAATACTGAAAACGAACCGAGGACTGAAGGAGGAGGGGGAGGGGGGAAGGGGGTGATGGTCATGGAGGGGGGGCACTTGGGCGAAGCACTGGGTGTTATATGGAAACCAATTTTACAATAACTATTATAAATTTAAAAAAATAATAGACGCTCTGAATGCTGCCAGAATTGTTTTCAGGAGGTTGTAGTACTTGTTCTAAATCCTTGCAGTCCTAAATCAGAAATCTGGATGAGGCACATAACCACAAATTCTCTACTTTGGAGCTTCTCAATCTTCCCTGTGTGTAGGAATCACCTGGGCAATCTTTTTTAAAACGCAGATTTGGATCTGGTAGGATTGGGGTGGGGCCCGAGGGTCTTACCATTTAACAAGCTCCTGATCATGTTGATGGTCTAAGAACCTCTCTTTGAAAGGAAAGTGTCTAGTTAGTTTAACCTCTTCATTTAGTACATGAGAAACTGAGGCCTAGAAAAAAGTGAAGTGTCTTTCTCTTGCTTCCCACCTTGATATAATAGAATTCTGTAGAAACCACAATGCCGTGTAGAGCTACCTGTGTCGTGGTGGTGGCCAAGGGCATGTGGGCAGCTCACATGGAGCCAAGGGCAAAATAGGACAGAGCCTGAAAGAATGCGGAAGAGGTGGCGCCTGACTGTCACTGGCCAGCAAGGTCATGAGAAAGCATATAGCAGGTATATTTAATCACTGACTCAAGCAAAAGAGAATGGGATTAACAGATAATAGCTTTAACATTCTTTACTATAATTTTAAAATTAGTAGGCAAACAGGGTTGATGTCAGAGAGATATTTTTAGGCAAGGGCCCCTTTCAGCACCCCTCACATGATATCAGCAACTAACTATTTTGCCTCCTCATGTGGCTCGTCCTGGTGATAATTATTTATTCCTGAGGCTTATCTTCTGTGGAAGTGACAAGGTCAAAAGTTAAAGGTCAGAGATGTTCTTCAACCCTTAACCTGTTACCCAATTAATTAGTTTCTTTAATTATACACCGTTAACCTGTTCCCCTTCTATGGACATATTTAATTCTAGGGAAAGAAAAATGTATAAAGTTAAAACTAAAGTAATCATTTTGCCTCTTGAGATTTTAACACAACCAGTTAGCTGATGATAATTCCCATATCTGGGTCCACAATCCTGGGTTTCTGGGCTATGAGTCCAGCATTTTCTTTTTTTTTTAATTTTTTTTGAGTCCAGCATTTTCATTATACCCTAGTTAATTCTCATATCTGATGCTTGTGTTATTGGTATCAGTATTTTTAATTACTCTTTTGTATTGGCCAAGAAAGTGCTAATTAGCCAGAGTATCTTGGGGTAGCTGTGAGGCAGCCTGTATGTTTGGTGACTCCTAAACCACCATGCCCCACTCTTGCCAGCACAGTATCCCAGAATATACCTTGAAGACATTGGTGCCGTAGAAACACTGACAAAATTAAATGAAGTTAGTCCTAGACAATACATTGTGCCTGGAAAACAGGGGTAATTATAATCTAGACATCTACTGCACAGTTCGGGGACATGCCTGGAGGTTACAGAGGCAAGAAGGAAGGAATCCAGGAGTTAGGGTATCTGAGTAGGTCTCCTTTTACTTGGCACTGGTAGCTTTAGCCTGTACACCGCAAAGTTCAGAGTGTACAGATTCCCTTTTGCTGCATAGGCTACTTCCTAGGATGTCCTTAGCTGAACTTTGAACATTAAAGCAAGGCTCAGAGGGAAATGAGAAAATAAACACTGCACCCTTACCCCTGACAATTTATCTGTACATGCAACGCTATGCAGTTATTTCAAAAACTAGAAATAACCTACATTTTAAAGCTTTTGCTACTTCTAGTATCATTCGTCATTTTCCTTTTGTCCCTCTGGATGTACAAGCTCCAAGTTTGTAATAATTTTGATTTGTGTGCAAAAGCCTGTATAAATTTGTCAATTTGTGAAATACTTTCACTTCTATTCCATGGATGCATTTTGGATTCAAGAGATTTGGAGAGCAGAGAACCACATTTAGGGAATATTGTTAAAGAAAAACCGGTTTTAAGTTCTATAAACAGAGTTTAAATAGTACATGCAGTGAACATAATTGTGCTACATTATGAATCGGTAGTGTGACATGGGATGGAACTTAAGATACATAGAATGACTTTCTGTTAACATAGAAAATGCTGATTGGTGAAAAGGTCATAGAACTTGGACTTTAGAAAATAGAAATCCTGGTGTCTGGTCTTTCCACCTATTCCCTCACCATCTCCTCCACCCTGTCCCAACCCCCCTCCCACCACTACTGTATAACTTTAGAGATAGCAGATAGCCACTTTGGGTGGTTGTAGAAGAAAGAACATAAACTGTCAGAAAGCAGGTAATTTCTTTCTGCTCTAAGATTTTTTATTTAAAACGGGAGTTACATATGGCCAATTCTCATTCTCAAAGCCAACCCCCTCTCCACATCTGACTAATTCACTTAATAATCTTCTTGTTCAGAGCAAAAAGGTGATGCGCAGCCCAGCTTCTATCTCCATTTTCACCACTCCGAATGTCTCCCTGTTGCACCTGCTCACATTTAAACAGCTTACCTTAATGGCCCGGGCTGAGTCAGCATCTGCAGCACCTGTGTCCCTTGATTGTGAGCAAGCAGATCGCAGGAAGTGACCAGGGTGCATCAGCTGCAGCAGAGGACAGAGTTCTGTTGAGGAGGCAGGGAAAGGAGAGAAAACTTCAACAGAAATAGTTCAAGTGTTTCAAAGTTAAAAATAAAACTATATCACAAGGGGCAATGTGACCAGGCTCAGGTTACGATTTTTTTCTTTCCCCCGTATTCATCAACACTTGGTCTCTACTGAAGTAGCATTTAGCAGGGGAAGCCGGAAGGGAAATAAGCTTTTATATCAATAGGTTTTCTTTCCCTTGAGGAAGGAGGCAAATCCTTTTAAGAAGGATCGTTTCCAAGGCCGAAGCAGCGTCTCAGACTCCTGTGCATGCAGTCGACAGATCCAGCTGTGCTCACTGTGGCTGGAGGAGCATTCAGGCCAGCCTGCTGCTCTAATTATAACCGTGCTTTTCACCTAAACCCATCACTGGCTGAAGCAGCAACTTGTGCAAGTGACATGTGGTCCTGTTTCTGTTTCTCCTATTTCTTGTCATGACAAGTAAGTGGCTGTCCTCTCCTGGCCCTCTTCCTTCCCCCACGGCTGGGAAAGGGAGGGTTTCTAAGTCAGAAATCAGGCACAGAGTTAAGTCCAGTGTGGGAAAATCTGAGGTGGGAGGAGGCTTCACTTTTACTTTGTCCAGCTTCCTCTTTTTACAGATGAGGAGACAGAGGTTTAGTGAAGTAAACTGTCTGTCCAAGGTCACACAGCTGGCTGGTGGAGGAGCCAGAGGAAAGACTCAGTTCTTCCACTCTCAGTCTGGTGCTCTGCTTTACTTCCTCTTCAAAGGAACCCATTTAGCTCTCTTTTAAGGAAAGAAAATATATAATCCTGGCTTCACTAATTTATGTATGTGGCCAAACTACTTAACCACTCTCTACCTCAGTTTTCTCAATGGTGAAATGGGGGTGAACATATTTGGTGTGACTCTGTTAGTAAGCTTACATATTAATGCATTTATATATGTAGAGCACATGAATGATGCCCAGAACATACCAAGTGTTCACCAATGCTGTTATTTGAATATATGGACTGAAAACAGATATTGAATTCCTTGTTCCTCAGATTCTTCCATGCACATATGTCCACATAGGTAAACTTATTTGAGGATGAACAACTAGTGGTAGAAAATTATAAAAATTTTACATGTTAATCTTGTATTTTGTATTTCTTAACTTGTTTGTTAGTTCCAATAGTTTTCTTATGGGCTCCTTAGGATTTTGTATATATAAGATCATGCCATCTGTGAATAGAGATATTTTTACTTTCTCCTTTCTAATTCAGATGCCTTTTATTTCCTTTTCCGGCCCAACTGCACTGTTTAAAACTTACAGGACTGTGCTCAACAAGAGTGACAGGCATGGCCATCCCAAATTTGTTTCCTGGCCTTTTTTTTTTAATGGTTATTTATTTTTGTTTTGTTATGTTTTTAAATAGTTTATTGTCAAATTGGTTTCCATACAACAGCCAGTGCTCTTCCCCACAGGTGCCCTCCTCCATCACCACCACGTCCCTCCCCCCCCC